>NW_024580904.1:25846-25938 GCF_017639235.1 Corvus kubaryi
GAGGACGAGGCAGACGAGGAGGAGGAGGAAGAGGACGAGTACAAGGAGGACGAGGAGGGGGGGGAGGAGGAGGAGGAGGAGGAGGAGGAGGA
>NW_024580904.1:26038-34713 GCF_017639235.1 Corvus kubaryi
GAGGAGGAGGAGGACGAGGAGGAGGAGGACGAGGAGGAGGAGGAGGACGAGGAGGACGACAATGAGGACCAGGAGGAGGAGAACGAGGTGGTGGAGGACGAGGAGGGGTAAGGGTGGAGATCTTCATCCTGCTCCTCCACTGCTGACCCCAGGGAATTCCCTGGAGCTGCCAACACCTGCCTTTGCTGCTCGAGGATCTTCTCTAGCACCATGCCAAAGGCCTTCTCCTATGGCAGCGCTGCAGCATCCTGCGAGTCACGGACTGGAACTGGCACCTCCAGGAAAGTTCTGCTGGGAAACACCCTTCAGCCATTCCCTGACTGCAATGAGCTGGCCTCCTATTCCTCTGCAAGGCTCCTCCTGGCCACGTGCATCCTCAGCAATGACACGGTTCTGCTGAGAGCCGCGGCTCGGAGGGAGCAGCGAGTCCTGTCCAAAGGGCTTCCTCCGTCTCCAGTCCTGCAGCTCTCACAGGGGTACTGGGTATGGTCAAGTCTCCTGCCAGGAGTATCCGACGTGTGGAATTCATCCTCATCCTTCTTCTCCATTGCTGAGGGCTCTAAGTGCCCTGCAGATGGGAACATCTGCCTTTGCTGCTGGAGGTTTTTGTCCAGCACCACACTCAAAAGTCTTCTCCTCTGGTACTGCCACATCATTCTTGGAACCTTGGTTGGGAACTGGGGGCTCCAGGACAATCGCTGCTCTGCCTCTGGCTTGTGGGAGTTCCTTACTGGAGGCCTCCTCTTTTCTCTATCCTGCTGAAACAAGAAAGGCTTCGTAACTTGACTGCTCTATGCCAGCTATGAATACATCATCTCTTCTGTAACTCTTTTATAGTGGACACAGAGTTTGTTTAAGCTCATTCTCACAACTTTTATCGTGACTATGCCTCATAACTCTTACAACTCTTATTAGTTCATAACCTGGATTACACATCGTCTCTGTCCAGATTAGAATTTTAAAATATACAATACAATTCT
Organism: Corvus kubaryi; assembly: GCF_017639235.1. Lineage (NCBI taxonomy): Eukaryota > Metazoa > Chordata > Aves > Passeriformes > Corvidae > Corvus > Corvus kubaryi. The sequence goes on from NW_024580904.1 coordinate 27,019, forward strand.
CAATATCCTCTAGCTACAAGATGTAACCACACATCTTTGTCCTTTTTTATTTTTGCAAACACATTGGCAATTGTTTCTCTCCTTTATATTTTCCCCTTCGGAACTCATCTGTTTCCTGTTTTCACTCCCTCTTGTCAGAAGACCTTTCCTTTGGTTTATTCTTGTACTGATTCTCCAATCTTTCCATGCTACTTTATCGAGATGTAGCTGGTGCAACAGACACTTATTAGATAATTTTTGTTGTTTTGATTTATACTACAGGAAGATGATAAAACACGTATTTTTCATTTCCTCGGATGGCAAAAATTTTTTGCATTTTTAATGGAAAATATATTTTTAAAGTTTGGAGAGCATAATTTAAAAAAATTAGTTTCATTACCTCCCCAGTAGCCATAACATAGATCTGTATCCATCATCTAAAAGTAAAGCCAGCTTTTGATTTGATACACACATTGAGACTTTATCCTGTAGGAAATAAAGCAGAAAAAATATGCTATTACAGTTTTATCTTCAACTGCACAGCACTTCTAACCTTGAGTGAAGGCTCTGCATTATTGAATAGAACCAACGGAGGCAGTGCAGCTCTCGGTTAACACATGATCAGAACCTTAGACTGCTAAGGAAGAGCAGGAAATAGTTTGGCTGCCACCACGAGGCAACAGCACATTCTCGTGTTGACATTCACCCGGTCAGAGTGAAACTGGAACCGAGCAATCCCATTCCTTTGCAACCACCCTTATGCTGCAGAGATGGAGCCCTGAGCTCAGCAATGCCATTTGTGACAGAGCTTTCCCAGGTGGGAAGGCATCCTCCCTTCCCAGAGGTATTGCAAGTTCCCCTCTCCCCGCTCCATTCCATCCGGAAATGGAATGCTGACAATCCATAAAGGTTACACACTACAACACTGGCATGGATTCTTTTCCTTAGTTAGATCTAAGGCAGTCTGGGAGTCGCTCAGCCTCTTGTGCCCTCTTCAAGTGAGCATTTGTAACTTTTCTTCCTACAATAATCCAACCAAACTACTTGGTTACTGCTCCAAGTAATTACCAGAAGCTTTGGCTGTGTTTTCCCATTCGATTTTATTTAACCCAATATTTTGCAAATATTGACACTTCTATATTTGAAATTCCCAGCATACTACAGAGATTTGAGAGGTGATCTTCAAACTTGAGAGGTGACATTGACCACAGAGTAGCAATAAATAGGAAATATCAGGACAAAAGTTAATCCAATACACACCCCCAACAATCCTCCAATTTTTTTTAAATTTTTTTTTTTATTCTGGAATAAACAAATTTAACAGCACTGCCATGAATGCAACAAAGTGACGCAGGCATGAAGATGAGCAAGCTGTTGGTCCTTCACATTCCAGTTTTCAAGGGTGACATTAGGGGGACACTGCTTGGAGCACTGCAATGACGTCAAAGTAATCCCTTAAACTTCCTGCTAACTGGAAATTTCTTTTAAGATGCATAGATATTATACGGCTCATTACTTACACATACAGGCAAAAGGAAAAAACAACTTTCACCACATTCTCATAAACCTCTGGAAATAAAGTCCTGTATACTTAACTGCCTTTCTTAATTTGAGAAATTGCTACTGCTATAACATTACCTGTACTGGACCAATTGGATGCTTTTGCCCAGACTCCTTGCTCCATATATGTCATTTACACCACAGAAAACAAGACAGAATCCTATCCAAGCAAAAATCAGTGGGAATGGAGAATGACTTACTCGGCAACACCTGATTCTCTCTGTGCAACATGCACTACAGCTTTCTTTCGGTCTGATCAAACACTTCTTATGGTGAAGATCATCATCCTATAGTCTGAACTAGGGACTGACTTCCCGGCTCGCTGTGCCTCATCGCCGCCACCCTGATCCATTCTCTGGACATTGACTGAGCCTGACCGTACCCTCTGCAACCACCACCTCCCTGGGCAACCTGTGCCAACGCCTGACCACCCCAACAGCGAAAAAAAACCTTTAATATGTCATCCGAATCCCCACTGTCTCATTTGAAGGCCACTCCCTCTAGTAGCCTGTAGGCTTCTTTTCAGAAGCGATGCGAGGGGAAGGCGGCTCGCCGCTCCCCTTTGCCCACACGGCTGGCTCCCTTCCAGGCCCGATCCCACCCACGGTAAGGAAGGAACGCACCCACCCACACGCCCGGGGCCACTCCTTCACCGGGGCTCTGTCAGTCCCCCGCCGGGGGCCGGTCACTCCCTCGCCGGGGGTCACTCCCCACCAGAACCAGAACCCGCTCCCCCCGCCCGCCGCCGCCACTCCCGCTCTGCCGCCCCCACGGCCCCTCAGCGGCACCGGCCCCTCCGGGCCCCGCCCCCGCCCCGCGGCCCCGGCCAATCCCCGCCCAGCCCCGCCCGTCCCGCGGCTCCCCATTGGTGAAGGCGCTTCGGCCACCGGGCAGGAGGGATCACTGCAGAAACCCAAACGTTCTGCAAGAGCGGGAATTGGTGTCCAAGGACATAGTTTACACCTGCACTTGGCTCACAACATCCCCCTGCAGCGCTACGGGCTGGTTACTTTAGGCGGCCACAGAGCCCTTAAAGGGAACTGGGCCGCCTTGACTTGTTAGCAAAGCGGCCACAGAGTCCCTAAATCCGATTGGGCTGCCTGGAGTTGTTACTAAACTCCCCACGTTGCACTGACCGTTCTGTGCAATTTCCAATGGCCCCGCAGAAAAAGACCTGGGGGTGGTGGCCAAGAGCTGCTGAACACAAGCCCAGGTGTGCCCAGGTGGCCAAGAAAGACATTGGCATCCTGGCCTGGGTCAGCAACAGTGCGGCCAGCAGGACCAGGGCAATGACTGTCCGTCCCCCTGTTTTGGGCACCGCTGAGGCCCCACCTCGAATCGTGGGGTCAGTTTTGGGTCCCTCACTGCAAGAAAGACTTTGAGGTGCTGGAGCGTGTCCAGAGAAGGGAATTGAGCTGGGGCAGGCTCTGGAGCACAAGTCTGAGGAGAAGCGGCTGAGGGAGATGGGGGGGCTCAGCCTGGAGAAAAGGAGGCTCGGGGAGGACCTTCCCTCTCTCTCCAACTCCCTGGAAGGACAGCGGCTTGGGTGGGGAATCCTAACCATAACGTATCTATCCCATGATCTTTTGCGCCAAGAAGATTGTCACTGTATCTTTAGGTTTGGCAGCCGGGAAACCTTGGGGAGGATGGAGGGCTTTGATTTAGGGCACGTGTTTTTAAAGGCTGCCCAGGCAGTCGCACATCATGCAAAAGGTGTACGCTCTGCGCGAGACTTACGGGAATCCTGGAATTCAGTGACTGCGGTGTAAAACTGCCCGCTTCCCTTCCGCCGGCGGATCGGGGCAGTCGCTTGCGTGGTTGCTGCGCGAGCTTTTGTGCATTTGGCTTCGGGACTTTGCTACGCTGCAATTCGGCAATGTGATCGAATGTGCCTGCTTTCCCTGCCTCCCTGCCGCTCGGGAATGCACAGATGGTGCATGGTGTTCCGCCTGGAGCCGGGGCTGTGTCCGCCGTCCCCTGAGTGCCCGGGGAATCGCTCCCTTCGCTCCGTTGTGTCCGAGCCGCCGCTGCCCCCGCCCCGCTGAGGGGCCAAGCGTGCAGCGGAGCGCCCCCTGCCGGCCGCGAGTGCCCCCGGCCCCGCCCCCCGCCGGCCGCGCGGAATCCCGGCCCCGCCCCGCGCCCGCCGCAGCCGCCAGCGGCCCCTGCCGGGCGTGGCCGTAACTGCAGCAAAGGGCAAACACGGCCCTCGGCGGGGGAACCTCCTGTGCATGTGCTGGTGTTTGTTCTGTGCATATTCTATACTAAAGAACTGTCATACATGAAATCCCTATTTGTGCTTGGTCTTTGCATATTAAGTGCTTTAATTAATTAATTTTGAGTTAAATATTTTTAAATTGAATGTTAAAATTAGCCCATCAACCCAGGTACAAAAATCAAGTTCCATTATCAGTGTTTTCAATTGTTCAAAGTAGTTTATTAAGAGAGTTGCACCCTTCCCAGTTAAAAATTCCCCAGTTAAAAATCCCAACTTATGCTCCCCTTTTCAAACTTCAAACCACCTGTACACCATAAGAGTTATCTTTCCTGTGTTTACTGTATACTTTTACAAGTGTTTTAAGATGTGTTGGATGTATTTTAATACTTTTTTTAGGTGTTTCTACTTGCACTTTGGTTCCAAGGCCAAAAACCCCAGTTCTAACAGCCAGCAGCTATTTTTAGCCCCACAACCATTACTCTGTAGGCAAGCTCCATGGCAACCTGAATTTTAATAAAGGCATTTTAGCACCCTTATCTCAACTAATACCACCCCTCTGACAACGATGAGCCATTGGTGGACGGAGATGATCTATCAAAGGGAAAGCACCAATCACTTTAAACCGAAGGGGTGGGCTGTGGGCGGGCTGTGGGTGGGCTGTGGGCAGAGTGGGGCGGAGCAAAGGCACTATAAAACAACGAGACAGCGAGGCGGGCTCTTTTTCTCTCTGCAGGCTAGCTGTGGTGGATGTTGGTGCTGGGCATTAAAAGCCTTACTCCTATTAAGGAGCCTTTAGTAATTTTTTTTACTTTTGGACCAGCCAAAAGCCAGCCCAGCACTGCAAGTTCTTTTTCTCTACCTGAGGTCCAGTGCTGTCTCAGCCAGAAGATCTCAGATCCCTGCGCTCCTGGGGCATACCATCTACCGAGCCATAGGATCCCAAATTTTTATATTTTTCTAATTTCTGTAATTTTTCAATTTTTCTGTTTTCAATAAATTAATTTTTTATTTAAGAGTTGTCTCATTTCTCACAGAACTGCTACTCCTTCCCTGCATTTTTTCAGCCCCATAATTTTCGAAGTTATAATGATTTGGAGAAAACGGTCTTCCTGCCATTCCAGGAAGGTTCCCACTTCCTTAGCAGACATTTAACTTTTAAAACAGGACACTTTGTTAATAAAAACCAAACCTGGGAACATTTCATGATTTCATGTACTACATGATTTCACATCTAAAGAAACCCTGTGTTACTGTCACAGGGACTCCTGGCTTAATTCACCAGCTCCTCTCTGTTGTTTGTTGCTGCCCAGTGAAGAAGAGTCACATTTTCTTTTTCTGGTTGGTGAGCATCATATCCTGCTTCTACCAGTTCTTTGCATCGCTCTGCCATTCCATACCTTAAATGAGACAACACCGATTTACTTACCATTTGTTAAATATCCTCCAGTTCGGAGACAGTCGCATCCTAAAGAAAAAATACATCTCAATAAGCATCACTCAGCAGTTCCTACTTGAGCAGATTCCACACTGCATTCAATGGAAACCTTGTAAAAAGAGTGGGGCTGTGCCTTGAGGAGTAGAAGCTTCTACTTAACAAATCTGTCTGAAATGCTTTTGGTTTATTTACAATAGTAGCTGTAAGTGATGTTTCTTCTTCCACTTCAGGCAGAAAATGAAACTGAAGATGTTTCCTCTGTAAAAATGGAAGCTTTGTAACAATGGACCTCCTGCTCCCAGAGGAAACATGCCATGGCCCTTGGAGAATTGGCAGTCACCGCTCACAGGCCATCGGAAAAGGAATAATTGTCACCCCCAGCTCAGCCTCCAGACCAGGGCTGACAGGACTCTCGCTATCTCCTCACGGTGGGATCCTGGCTGGAAGCATCACAGCTCGGGTCAGGACTTTGGGTAGAGACTTGGAGAGCCATTCAGGGCACAAGAGGGTTGGCAGCCCTCAGAAAAGAAAAGAAAAATGAAAGAGCAGGTGCATTTATGAAGAAACCCTTTTTTTTACCGACCCCTGTTTCGGTAGGTCACGGCAGTACACAGAAGGTAGCACAGATTTGTAGCTGGCACCCGGGCCTGTTTCTGTAACTAGACTGGTTACTGCACTTTCCATCTCCATCAGTTGTTTTTAGGGTAGAAGAAGATATTTGGGAGGGGCACAATGGGCCCAACACCATGGGAGCAAGTCCAGGATGTCAACAGGTTTCAGTTGTGAATGAGCAGGAAAGCTAAGAGTCAAAGTCAGGCTTCTTTTTCATCCTGAAGGTGGAGAAGGGAAAATTCAGAGCTGACAAAAATATCCCATATTGGGGTGCACAAGTGCAGGGAGAACCCTCCCTTGCTGGACAGGAGGTGCTACGAGCATTCAGTGATTCTTTGTTGGCATAGCAAAGTCTCCAGAAGGGAGCTGGGGAGAAATACCACTCCTTCCACCCAGTGTTCTGAAGCTCTGGTGTCGTGACGGAGGGAGAGCCCGGACGCTCAATATGAGTGATCAACAAGCTTCTGTTTATTGATCAGTCGTGGATAACAGATATAGTGTGACTAATGAGGCTTATGCATATTCCAAAAGGCGCAAGCTGAGTGGTTTACGGCACTGCCACCGACCCCTCCCTCTAGTTCTACCTTTGTGGTCAGCAAGTTCCTCTTTCCCATGCCTAAGTTCCTCTTTTTCCCATGCCCCGACCATAAGCTGTCTATTGTTAACTGTACTGCTCACCAAGGCCAGCATGTCCCCGCTGTATCAGCATAAGGCCTTGGTCAGCTGCAGAGTCCATGCATCCTTTCTCACGTAGCTCAGCTATTATACAAGATGAGTGCGATATTCTGCTAAATCATGCTCTGTAAGCTGCAAAGGGTCTACGTGTCCTCGGTCACGTAGCCAATTCTCTATACTCTGGGCTGCACGGTGCAACAAAGTTATCAAGAATCGCTCCATTACATAACACAACTCCAGAATGTGAGACGGGGTTAGAGGCTGGTAACACCAGGGGGGTTCCCCTGGAGTCCCTAGGGATCACTTTCTCTGCCGCTCCTTCCTCTGCCACGGGGGTCTCCTCACGCTCTTTCCCTGCCCCAGCGTGGGAGGCTGAGCCTGCTGGAGCGTGTCCATCTGTCCCAGAGTCTCTTTCAGCATCTGCTCATCCCTGCACAGCTCCTTTAGATGCTGCTATCCCCTGAATCCAGGCAGACTGGGCTGCATTTGCCTGCTGCCAGTGTGAGGGGAAGAAAGAGCAAGAGTTCATTAGGGCTTGACCTGAAATGATGTTTTGGCGCTTCTGCTTCTTCTCACAGCTTTGGCAGCTGAGCAGCATCTCTGTCCCTGCCACCCACTGGCCCTTGGAATGCACACATGAGCCCATGTATCTCTTCTGGTGAACCCAAGTGGCCGCGTCAGTTGGAAAGGGCGGCTGTTGTTTCACTGTTACCTTTCTTGGCTGGTTACAGCCCCTCCTGCCTGTACTACAGCCTGTGCTTGAAGACACAAAACTGCCATGATGCCTTGAGGAAAGGCATCAAAAGCTTGACAAAGGCTGAAGGGAACACTCTGATTACCCTTTTTCCCAAGAGATTTCTTTAGCTGAAGTTGCTAACCAGGACCAGACTTGACACCCCGGCATGGGCTTGTGGTTGTTTTATTTCTCGGGTCCTCAGTCCTGCGTGGGACTCGGTAACCGGGTGCTGCAGAGGCTCCGGCAAGGCATCAAAGACGCCTGCCCCGCACCCAAGGGTGGCGCAAGATCTCCTCCAGCGCTGGCCTGTCCGCGGGGTGCTTGGACAAACACCAGCGGATCAGATGTTGGCACTCTGGGGAGAGAAGCCAGAAAGCGCCGGTCACTTGCAGAAGGCTCCTGCCCACCTGCTCCCGGCACCCGCAGGGCCCGGGCTGTGCTGCGTGTGCTCAGAGCTGTGCCGGCCTCCCGGCTGACTCTGCC
>NW_024580905.1:0-7044 GCF_017639235.1 Corvus kubaryi
CTCCCCTGCTCCCGGTACTGCCCCTCTCTGCTCGTCCCACTCTGGGGCTCCCGAGGTTCCCCCTCCGGCTCTCCCAAGGGGTCCCGCAGCCCCCTGGCTCCGGGCTGGAGGTGGCCGTGCCTGACCCGGGCAGACCCAACCCCCACCACGGGGCGGACCCCACATCCCCCTGCCCGCTGCCAGGGCTCTGCTGGCACCGCCACCGGGACCCCCAGAAACACCTCCCGGGGACCCCCAATGTCCTCACAAGGGGCATTTTCTGCTCAGCTTTGGAGTTCTTCATTCTCCAAACATCCCCCCCAAAAAATCCAGCCCAGGGAACCCCCCCCAGGATATCTGGACCGAGCTCCCCCTCCCCGGACACCTGCGGGATGGGGGCGATGATCCCACGGGTGGGGGCTGTGAATTCAGGGAGCGCTCGACCTCATGTGGGGAGGGACTGGGTCTGAACTGGGGGCAACTGGGTTCAACTGGAACCACACTGGAAGATAATGGGAACAGCTGGGTCATACTGGGATCCTACTGGAATTGACTGGGATGATACTGGGAGTATCTGAGAATGACTGCGATCATACTGGAATCAGACTGGGAGGGACTGGAAAGGTGCTGGACATGACTGGAACCATACTGGAGGTGACTGGGAGCAATAGAGACCATGCTGGGAGCAAATGGGATCATATTTGGAGTGACTTGGAGTGACTGGATTCATACCGGGAGCAACTGGGCCCACACTGGGAGTGACAGGGAGTCACTCTGGGCATGACTGGAATAATACTGGGAGTATCTGGGAGTGACTGGGGTCATACTGGGGGTGACTGTAACCATGCTGGGGGTGACTGGGTGCAACTGGGATCATACTGGCATTGAGAGGGAGCAGTTGGGATCACATTTGGGGCAACTGGGACCATACTGGAAGTGACTGGAACCATACTGGAAGTGACTACGGGTCCTACTGGGATCATCCTGGGAGCCACTGGGATTACAGCAGGTGTGAATGGAACCCGATTGGGGTTACTGGGAGCTGCTGGGCCCACGTTGGGAGGAAAATGTGGACACATTGGGAGCAACTGGGATCAACTGGAAGGTACTGGAACCATGCTGAGGGGACTGAGACCACAACTGGCATCATACTGGGAGCAAGTGGGACCACACTTCGGGAAACTGACAGAAACTGGGATCATGCTGGAAGACCCTGGAAGTAATTGGGAAAGACTGGCATCATTCTGTGGTAACTGGAACCTTACTGGAGCAACTGGGAGTGCCTGGGAATGACTATAAGCATGCTGAGGGCAACTGGGATATACTGGGAATGTCTGTAACCATACTGGGGGTGACTGGAACCACACTGGGAACAGCTGGGATCATGCTGGGGGGAAATGAGACCATGCTGGGGGCACCTGGGAGCAACTGGATCTGTGCTGGGGGCAACTGGGCATGACGGGGACTATTCTAGGGGCAACTGGGATCATACTGGGAGGAACTGGGAACAACTGGAACTATGCTGGGGGCAACTGGGATCATACTGGAATCACAGTGGGTCCATGCTGGGTGAGACTGGGATCATACTGAGGGTGACTGGAATCATACTGGGATTGACTGGGAGTGGCTGTGAGCAACTGGAATCGTGCTGAAAGCAGCTGGGAAGAAGTGGGAGTGACTGGGAGCATGCTGGGGGTGACTGGGATACAATGGGAGAGACAGGGAGTCACGGGGATCATACTGGAGGATACTGGGCTCATGCTGGCATTGACAGGGAGCAACTGGGAACACACTGGGGATCACTGGCATCATACTGGGAGTGACTGGGATCATCCTGGGATTATAGTGGGTGTCAATGGGGGTTACTGGGAGCTACCAGGCCCATGCTGAGATCCTACTGGGGATGCACTGGGAGGAACTGGGAATGATAGGATGCATGCTGGTGACAACTGGGATGTACTGGCAGTGACTGGGATAAATCTGGGGGCAACTGAACCACGCTGAGGTAACTGGCAGTGCCTGGGAATGACCATGAAAATGGTCAGGGCAACTGGGCTATACTGGAAGTGTCTGAGACCATGCGGGTGGTGACTGGGACCACACTGGGTGTGACTGGGAATGTGCTGGGGAGAACTGGGGCCATGCTGGGGGCAACTGGGAGCAATTGTGAGTGACTGGGGCCCTGCTGGGAGAGACTGGCATCATACTGGGAGTGACTGGGACTATGCTGGGGCAACTGGGAGAACTGGGAACACACTGGACAAAAGTGGGAGGAACTGCGAGCAACTGAGACTGTGCTGGGGGCAAATTGCATCATAATGGGGAATGACTGGGAGTGACTGGGTTCATACTGGGAGCAACAGGGATTCTACAGGGACTGAGGGGAAGTGACCAGGATCATACTGGGATCATACTGGGCTCATACTGGGAGTGATGAGGAAACTGGAACCACTCGGGGAGGGAACTGGGCTCCTACTGGGAGCAGCCCTTTCCAGGCCCGGGACCCCCAAGCCCCTTTCCAGCCCCGGGACCCCCGAGCCCCTTTCCCGGCCCCGGCACCCCCGAGCCCCTTTCCCGGCCGTGCCGCCCCTGCAGCCCCCAGACCCCCCCGCCGGGGTCCCGCCAATCCCAGGGGTCCCCCCTCTCGGGCTCCCCGCTTTGGGCTTCTGGGGCTCTCCTCTCTCCGGGGTCCCGCTTAGGGAAGCCGCGCCTCTCCCGGGGCTCCCCAAAACCGGGGTCCCCCCGCCCCCGCCGGCCCCGCGCCGTCCCCACGGGGCCCCGGCAGAGCTCGGAGGGCCCGGCCCGGGAAGCCCAACCCCCACCGCGGGGGGACCCGCATCCCCCCGCCCCCGCCGGGGCTCTGCCGCCACCGCCACCCCCAAAAACACCTCCCGGGACCCCCCGATATCCGCCCGAGGGGCATCTGCGGCTCGCCTTTGGAGCCTCGCAAGCTCCAAACATCGCGCCGCCCGCCCCGACAGACAGCATCAAACAGCGAGCCCCAAATCGATTCCCTGCGAGCTCCAAATATCCCTCCCCCCTCCAAAAACACCGCCCGGCATGTTTGGGCCGAGCTCCCCCTCCCCGGGCACCTGCGGGATGCGGGGCGGGCGATGCTCCCGGCCCGAGCGGCTGCGGATCCAGAGAGCGCTGCCCGCACCTGGAGCCTCCTCCGCCTGCTCCGGCTCCTCCTTCTTCCCGCCGTGCCTCCTCTTCCTCCTCCTCTGTCCCGCCTCCTCCTCCTCCTGCCCTTGCTCCGTGCCTGCGGCCGCGGCCCGGGAGCTCTCGGGGCAGCGGGGCCGGGCCGGGCCACGATGGGAAAGGGCTGGGTCACCCCAGAGCGAGCTGGGGCAGCGGAGCTTTGGGGCAACAACGGCAAAGGGGTGCGAGAGGGGGGATCCGGGCAGGTGGGACAGCGGCAAAGGGCTTCCAGTGGGGTCCCCCAGTTAAGCCCAGCACCCCCAAACCCCGTCCCAGCCCTCCCCGTTCCCTCCCCACCCCCGGCTGAGTGCGGGGCTCAGCCCAGGACCCGTCGCCGTTCGGGGCTCCCCCGAGTGCAGCAAACGGGAGAGTGCCCCCCAGGTGAATTTTTAGGGTTCGCTCTACCATCGGCGCTTTAAGATCTGCCGGTAAAGTCGGTTCCCACTATAACTCCCGTTAAAAGGGCAACACCACTCCCGTTGATTCCGGCAGTGGAGCCCCGGGAGGGTTTGGGGGTCCCGGCAGGATTTGGGGGTACCTGGGTGGTGCCGATGATGGCGATGGGGACCCCGTGCTGGGTGTGAACATTCGCGAGGGGCTCCTGGGGGGGTTTTGTGGGTCCCGGGGGTTTTTGGGGTCCCGGGGGTTTTTGGGGATTCCCGAGGGGGGTTTTCAGGGGTCCCAAAGTGGGGGTTTGGGTGATCCCGGGAGGAATAATTTGAGGTCCCAAGGCTGTTTTGGGGTACCTGCCGGTGATGGAGATGGGGACCCCGTGCCAGGTATAAACCTTCTCAAGGGGGTCCGGGGGGTGTTGGGAGGTTTGGGAATTTTGGTGTCCTGAGAGGGTTGGGGGGGGGGGGTTATGGGGCTTTGCGGTCCTGGGGAGTTTTTGGAGGGTCCCGGGGATATTTTCGGGGTCCTAGGAGAGGTTGGGGTTCCCCGGGAGGTGTTGGGGATTCCCGGGAGGTTTTGGGGTACCTGGGCGATGCCGGTGACAGAGCTGGGGACCCCGTGCCGGGTATGAACCTTCTCGCTGCGCACGGGCAGCGTCAGCGTGTTCAGGGAGATCCTGGGGGGGCCCGGGGGGTTCACCCCAAATCCCGGGGGACCCCAAATGCTGAGGGACCCCCCGAACTCCCCTCACCGCTGGATCTGCTGCAGGCAGGGGGCACCAGCACTTGGCCCCCACCCCACACTCTGACGGGGGGGCTGCAGAAGAAATCTGGGGGGCACAGACGGGTTGGTGGGGTCCCCCCAAAGTCGCCAGGGAGGGGACACAAGGGGACTCCCAGGAATGCCTGTTGGGGGCTTAGGGGGCACCCAGGAGGAGTTTGGGGGGGGAAACGGATTGGAGCTTCCAGAAGCGAATCCGATGAGGAGAATGACGCCGATGGCAGCGATGATGACACAGCGACCACCGGGGTGAGATTCCCGCTGGATTCCGGCTCTGGAAAGCACGGGATGGTGAGGAGGGGGAGGGGAACTCCCATCCCGCTGCTCCACATTCCCAAATTCCCAATTCCCACATCCCACATTCCCAGCCCCACCCCAGGAGAAGATCCCGATCTCCGGCATTCCGGGATGCTCCACCCAGCACCGGTGCTGCTCCCGCTCCTCCGGCAGCGCCTCGATCCCGGCCCAGGGGTGGAAGGTGCTGTCTCTGTTGGGAACGATCCCGGATTTCATCCCCTTCATCCAGCTGATCCCGATGGTGCTGGGGTAGAATCCGTACGCGTGGCAGGACAACGTCAGGATCCCGTGTTCCGCTTTCCCGGACACATGGACATCGGGGGGCTCTGGAATGGGGTCACGGTGAGATGCAGCCATGAGATTCCATGGCAGTGGGATGGGGATGAGATCTGCCCATGGAATTCCATGGGAATGGGATGGCAGTGAGATCCATCTACAGAATTCCCATGGGAATGGGATGACTGAGATCCATCCATGGAATTTCCATGGGAATTCCCATGTTCCCAAATTTTGCCCCCCCAAAATCCCGCATTCTCAAATCCCATATTCCCACGGGAATTCTGCCCTCCCCACCTTCACACTCCAGTGCCTCCCGCCCGTATCTGACATGTTTCCGGAGACATTCCAGGCAGGTGTGCCCTAGGTAATTTGCTGATTCCTCAGCCTTGATCTCGGGGATGCCCATTCCAGTCCCGCAGTTGCCATCCCAGCCCCACAGATCCCGGCCCAGCCCCGGCTCCCCCCGCCCAGCCCCGCTCTGGCTGTGCCGGTCCTGCAGCATCTCCGGCTCCCTGGTGGCCCCGTGCTGGTGCCGCTCGCTGTGCCGGCTCCGGGGATCCCAAGATCCCGGCTCGGCTCCGGCCGCCATCCCCGGCGCCTGCGGCTCCGCCCGGTCCCGCTCGCTGCGGCGGCGCCGGGAGGGGATCCCATCCAGGGACCCCATGGACACGAACTGGGGGAGCCCCGGGCCGGGCTCCGGCACCGCCACGTGCGGGTAACGCAGGGACAGGAGAGCTGGGGGGACACGGAGATTTGGGGTCTGGGGGGTCAGGGGTGAAGGAAAGGGGGAACTGGGAGAGCTGGGAGAGCCGGGAAGGGGGTTTGAGGGTTCCGGGACTGAGAAAAGGGCAGGCTGGGGGTGGGTAGAGGTGGGATGGGTGGGGTTAAGGGGGTCCCTGTATCCAGGAATGGGGGCTCCAAGGGCCCCCAGTGACCCCAGTCCCAGCACAGGGCGGGGAAAGCCGGGATGGCTGCGAATAGGGGTGCCGGGTGTGCTCAGTGTTGAGGAAAGGAGGGGCTGGGTGCTGGGAAAGGCACGAATAGGGGTCCGGGGGGTCTCTGGGTAAGGGAAAATGGGGCTCTGGGGGCTGGGAGAGGCGGAATGGCCGGGAAGGGGTGCCGGGGTTATGGGTGCCGGATAAGGGGGTGCAGGGTGAGACCCAAGCCCAGGAATGGGGGTTCTGGGGGATCGCGGTGCCCAGGAATGGGGGTTTAGGGATCCTCGGTGCTCCGGAATGGGCGAGCAAAGAGTCCCGGTGCCGGGGGTCCCACTCGCCCCTCGCCGCCCCAGGAGCGCCCCCGGCCCCAGCGCTGGAGCCATCGCGCTGCTCCGCTGGCCCCGCCCCCAGCCCGGCCCCGCCCCCAGAGCCGCCTCCGGCCCCGCCATTGGCGCCGCTCTTTCCTGCCCGCCAATGGCAGCTCGAGCTGCTCGTGACGTCACCGGTGGCCGGGCAGATCCCGGCGGCGCAGGGCGGGAGACGGAGAAGCCAAAGGGACCGAGGGAGCGCGGGGGGAGGGGACGGGGCAATTCCAGGGAATTCCCCTGGATCCCCTCCTGGCATCCCCCGGACCCTCCTCGGCCGCGCCCTGCGGGACCCCCGGGCCGGGCTGGGCTGAGCTCCCGGGCCCCGCGGCCAAACTCTGCCTGGAACCCGCTGGGTTCGGCCCGGAGCGGGGGAGCCGCGGATCCATTTTGTCCTGCGGCTGCGGGGCCCCAGCCCCGGCGGGGCAGGACTGGGCGCTGTGACCCCGATCCCTGACTCCCAATCTCCTTCTCTCCCTCTCTCCTCTCCTGTCCCTTTCCTTTGGGTGATCATAAATCCCAGAGCGGCTGCAGAGCCCCATGCCCAGTTCGGGTTTCCCAGGAAAGGGAGGCCTGGGGCTGAGGTGCTCCGGGATGGCCGGGAATGGGGGTCCGGGGGTCCCCGGGGTCAGGGAAACAGGGGATGCAGGGGCTGGGAGAGGAGGATACCCGGGACAGGGAGTGCAGGTGGCTGCTGGTGCAGGAGGAGGGGTGCAGGGGGGTCCCAGGGCTCCCAAAGCCCAGGGAATCCAAGGGGATTCAAGGGGGTCCCAGGGCTCCCAAAGCCCCTCCCAGGGGAGAGCAGGAGCTGG
>NW_024580905.1:7054-9932 GCF_017639235.1 Corvus kubaryi
GGGTCCCAGGGCTCCCAAAGCCCCTCCCAGGGGAGAGCAGGAGCTGGGTCAGGAGCGCTGTGGGAGAGAAAAGGGGGTGACCCCGGCATGGGGGGACATGGGGGAGTCACACGCGCTCCGAGGGGGGGACACGACCCCCGGGGACCCCCCCTCACCTCCTCCCGCAGGTGGAGGCCGAGCCCCAGCCCAGGAGGACGAAGCCCAACACGAAGCCCCCGGCCCCCGTCAGCATCTTGGGGGGCGTCCGGCGGCAGCTCCGGGGGCAGGAGGGGCAGGATCCGGGAAAAGGCGGCGGCCGCCGGGAAGGGGCCGGGACGGACTGGGACAGGCTGGGATGGACTGGGACAGACTGGGACACCGGGATACACCAGGACCAGAACCAGGACCGGAACCCTCTGGGACCAGAACTGGGTAACAGAGGTCACACTGCGAGCAACAGGGACCACTCTGAGAGCGACTGGGAGAAACTGGGAGCTTGCTGAGTGCAGCTGGCAGCAGCTGGGAGTGGCTGGGAGCGTGCGGGAACAAACTGGGCGAACATGGAACACCCGGGGGACGCGGAACAGCCGAGGGACATGGGATGTCCACGGACCGTGGAAGGTCCAAGGAACGCTGAGTCGCTGCCACGGCTGCAAAAGCTTGAATGGAGTTTTTATCCCGTGACGTTCCCGGGGAGCAGCGGCAGCTCCGCGCCCCCAGCCCGGGGGTGGGAGCGGGGGAGCCGCGGGCAGCACCTTCGGGGCACAGCCGGGGGCTGGGGGGCTCCTCCCCGCAGTTCATTTTCTCTCCCCTCCATTCACATTTTCTCCCCAGAATTAAAGTGTATCTCGCCCCAATTAAACTGTTCTCCCCAATTAAGCCCTGAGGCCCCTCTGTGCCCCCAGCTCCTCCCGGCAGGACCCGGCTGGGACCTTCTGGAAAGAGCGGCGGGAAGAGTTCAAAAATCCATCATTATTTCGATTGATTTCGTTGGTTTCCGGGGGAGAGCCGGTAGGACAGCATCTCACCACAAACCTCCGGGAAGGAAACAAAGGCTGTGTGGGGGAAATAGAGAAAAAACCCGATGTAACAGAAGAAGAAAAAAAATTGAAAAAAAAAAAAGAAACTAAGAATAAAAGCAAAAAAAAGAGTATTATAGATTATAAAATAAAATAGCATAAAATAAATATGAATGAAGAAAATAACGGCAGAACTTCTTCTGTGGCGACTTTGGGTCTCTTCTCCGAGCTCCGAGCTGGGTCTGAGCCAGGAGCCGGTGGGCTGGGAGAGACATCGCTGCTGAGGGGCTGAATATTTCCGAAACTAAAGTATCAAGGGACACCTGGAGGTTCCAGCAGTCCCCGCGCACACGTTCGATTCCCTCATTTCAAGCGGAAAGCTCAGCTCCACTTGTGACTCTGCTTTGTAGCGATGAATGGAAACATTCCCCGCAATTCCCGTAGAAAGAGCCCGGGAAGGTTCGTGTCGGGAGAGCTCCCTCGGGGCAGCCCCGGCTCCTGCCCTGCTTGAGTCCCTCTCGAGCCCGCTGTGCTTTCCAGCTGCTTCGTTCCAGCTGCCCCAAATGCCCGTGAATTGCACGGAACTGGAACAGAACCGAGTCCTCGTGGCTCGGGCTAAGGGCAGGGAGAGGTCACTCAGGGATCGCCATGGCGGCCACAAGAGCCCCGCCGTGGGGAGATGAACTGGATTTGGGACGGAGCGGATCAGAACAGGAGAGTGAGGAGTAAAATAAACCCTGGTACAGAACCTTCCCCCGACCTCTTTCTCCTTGCCGGAGTTCACTTTATCCGCGGCTCCTTCCTGCTGTGCCCAGCGGGGCAGGGAGAAGGGATGGGAGTCGCGGTCACTTCGTGCCGCTGCTTCTCCCTCGGGGACAGGAATCCTTCCCTGCTCCGGCCAGCGGGGTCCCTCCCATGGGGTCAGTCCCTGCCCTGGCCAGAGGGGGGTCCCTCCCATGGGGTCAGTCCCTGCCCTGGCCAGCGGGGGGTCCCTCCCCAGCCGTGCGGTCACTCCCCGGCCCGGCCCTGAGGCGCGGGGCAGTCGCGGGGCAGCCGCGCTCCGGCCCCGTCAGCGGCACCGCCGCTTCGTGCCGGGCAGGAGCGGCAGAAGGAGCCGGGCGGCGGCGGGGCCTGAATCCCGGCAGGAGGAGGAAGAAGAGGAAGAAGAGGAAGAAGAGGAAGAAGAGAAAGAAGAGGAAGAAGAGGAAGAAGAGGAAGAAGAGGAAGAAGAGGAAGGGGCCGGGGCCGCCTGCGGTGTCCGATCCCCGGCAGCAGCAGGGAGGCCTCGGGGAGCGGCGGCGGGCGGGGCCCTTTGGAGCCGCCCCGAGGGCTCGGTGCCGCCCCGGGCCCCTGAAGGAGCCGCTTCGCGGGACGGGCGAGCTGGGAACGAGAGAAAACCGCGAGCAAAGAAGAAAATCCGATCAAAGAGCCGCACCGAGGGGCGCCTCCGCCGGCCCGTGGCACTGAAGGAGCTGCACCGAGAGACCGGCGAGGAGCCCGGCGGAGAAAGAGTCGCAGCGGAGGGCGTGGGATGGGAGGTGCGAATGGAATAAAAGAAGGAGAATGGAATAATACATTCTAGAAGAACGTCACGGGGAGTGGCGGCTGCGCAGCGACTGAAAGAGCTGCACCGAGGGAGCGTCGGGGCAGCAGCGCGGGGTCTCGGCCGCTCCGTGTCACCGAAAGAGCCGCAGCGAGGGACGGGCGGGGCGCGGCTCGGATCGAGCCCTCCAGCTGCGCGAAGAGCGGCGACCCCGCGGGACCGCGCCGGGGCCGGGCGGCGGCGGCAGCCGGAGCCGGGGAAGCGGCTTCGAGCGGCGGAGACGAGCGGGGTGTTCCCGTCAGCTCCGCTCAGCCCTCGGGCACCGGGGGGTTCCGGG
>NW_024580905.1:9942-13291 GCF_017639235.1 Corvus kubaryi
CACCGGGGGGTTCCGGGGTTGTTCCCGTCAGCTCCGCTCAGCCCTCGAGCACCGGGAGGTTCCGGGGCTTGTTCCCGTCAGCTCCGCTCAGCCCTCGGGCACCGGGGGGTTCCGGGGCTTGTTCCCGTCAGCTCCGCTCAGCCCTCGGGCACCGGGGGGTTCCGGGGCTTGTTCCCGTCAGCTCCGCTCAGCCCTCCGGCACCGCGCTGGGGCCCCGCGCACTTTTCCAGCCCGGCCGCCCCCACGGGCGGGGCCCCGCGGCTCCCGCTGCCGCCGCCTCGGCCCCGCCGAGCCCAGAAAGCCCGGAAAATCGCTCCCATGCACTAAAGAACCTTTCCGTGCGCAGCCAGGGGCGCAGAGCGGGGATCCTTATGAAGTCCCCTCCCCTCAGTCCCTCCTGGGCACGGCTGGGCATTAGCGCAGCTCCCGGGGCTGTGTCCCGGCACCGGCTGCTGCCACAGGGCACGGGGCTGCCGCGCTTGGGCATTAAACGCGACAGATTTGGGGAGGAGGGACAGCCACAGAAACCCTCGGGGAGCCCTCGGGAGCCTGGAGCTGCACGAGGGCCACAAAGGATGCCCTGGACACAGCGATGGCCCCAGCAGCGGCTCTGCCCCCCAGCACGGGGCTGTGTCCCAGACCCCACGGTCCAGCCCGAGGTTTGGGGGCGGCAGCGGAGCTGCTGGACGGAGGACGGATGGAGGAGCAGGAGCGGGAGGAAGAGGGGGGATAAAGGGGGAGGGGCGGGAGGAAGAGGCGGGACAGAGGAGGAAGGACGAGGAGCCTCCACGTGCATCCATCGCTCTCTGTGTCCGCAGCTCTCGGCCTCGCTCCCCCCATCCCGCAGGTGACCGGGGAGGGACAGCTCGCCCCAAATATCTTGGGCGGTGCCTGGGGTTGTTTTGGGAGAGGGGATTTTTGGAGCTTGGAGGATTCCAGCACCGAGCCCCAAATATCTTTGTTGGTTCCTGGGGGGCGGGGGGGAGGCGGATGTTTGGATCTTGCAGGGCTCCAAATGTGAGTCGCAAATGCCCCTTGGGGGATATTGGGGAGCCCCCGGCACGTGGGGTTTTGGGGGTCGCGGTGGCGGCTGCCAGGAGAAATGGGATGGGGCGGGATGGGGCCCGGGAAGGGTGGGATGTGGATTGGGGTGTGGGATGAAGTGTGGCGGAGGGGGATGGGCGGGATGGGGCCTGGGATGAGGCAGCTGAAGGTTGGGGGTGATGAGGCCGGGGGGACCCCACTCCTCAGGGGCCTGCGGGGTATCCGGCAGCTCGGAGGGAGTTTGGGGGCACCCCTAATCCTGAGGGGGTGGTGCTGGCAGCGGGGGACACGTGGCTCCGGCAGCTCTGGCCCCAGCTGAGCCCCCCCCGCCCCCAGCGCCCCCCGGAGCGGAATTTGGGGAGGGGGAGGTGGGGGCGGCCAGGCCGGGCCCCCCCCGCGCTGTCCCGGCGGGGGCCGAGTGCGGGCGGGAGCCCCGCGGGGCCCGGCCCTGCCCGGGCACGGCTGATGCCGCCCGCCCGCGCTCCGCACTGGTCCGGACTGGTGCTCCCAGTGCCGTGCGGGGCGGGGCCGCTCTGGGGACCCCCCAGGGCACAGCGCGGCTGCTTTGGGGCTGTGGGCACCGCCCGGCGCTGGGCATGGGGCGTGTGGGGGCAGCTGGGGCCGCACTGGTGGCACTGGTGGTGCTGGGAGCCCCCCGGCCGCGGGCGAGGAGCTCTGGGGTGAGGGGAGGGGGGGAAAAGGGGGGACCCATTGGAAGGAGGGGGAGAGCAGTGAAAAGGGGATCGGACTCCCCAAACTGAGTGGGAGAGGGGACTGAGAGCCCCAAACCAGGCACGTGGGACACGGAGGCTTTGGGGGAAGATGAGAAAGGAGACGGGGATGGGAGAGAGGGAGGAAAAAGGGAGTGGGATCCTTCCCCTTAGTGGGGTCGGTTGGTGGATGAAGATGGGGGATGATGGGAAAAGGGTGGAGGGGAAAGATGGGGGATGGGACCTCCAGGTGAGTGGGAGGGGTGTGGGGAACCCCAAAGTTGCCATCATGGCAGGGGACTGATCTTCTGTGGGAAGAGCTTTGGCCGGAGCATGGAGCTGATCTCCCAGCACAGGATCCATGTGGGGGAGAAGTCCTGTGTCTGCCCAAGCTTTGCCCAGAGGTCCCATCTCAGAGGAGAGAGACCCTACAGGGGCCAGGAGGGCAGGAAAAGCTTTCATAGGAGCCCCAGCCTCAGCAGACACCAGGGGATCCACACTGGGGAGCCCCTATGGATGCCCAGACTCTGGGAAGGGCTTCACCGTGAGCCCCAAGCCCCTGGAACACCTGTAGGAGCCACCTGGAGGAGGGTCCCTACAAGTTCTCGGCTGCAGGAGGAGCCCCAAGGAGCCCAGGTCCCTCCAGAACCACCACCTGAAGCAGAAGGTGGTGACAACTCTTCATCCCAGGGCCCTGGGAACACTCTGGGGTCTCCAGGTTGACCCCCCACCCCCAACAAGGGACTCGCAGCAGCCCTCATCCTGCCCCTAAAATCCCTTGGGATCTCCCATCAATCTCTGCATCCCCCGCTTCCCTCTCCATCCTGACATGAGACCAAAGGGGTGGAAGTCCCCACCCAGGGTGACCACAACACCAAGTTCTTATCTCCACCCACCAATTTTGCATCTTTTCCCTTGGCCAGGTTACCCCAGGGGGTGGGAGCAGCCCAGAGTCCTGCACTGCCCATCCCGACCTGTCCTGGCTCCATTCCCATTCCTCCCATGGGATGTGAGGGGCTTGGGGAACAGGGGAGGAGGGATGGAAGAGAAGAAGGGGGGAAGAAGGAGCAGGAGAAAGGATGGAGAGAGGAGGAGCAGGAGGTGGGATTAGGGAGAAGGAGGAGAATGGATGGAGGAAGACGAGAAGAAGGTGGAGGAAGAGGAGGGAGCTCGTGGGTCCAGTGGTCCCAGAATTTGCAGGCCCCTCACCCCAAGGAGCATCGACCCCCCCATCCCACAGGTGATGGAGAGGAGGAGCTTGGCCCAAATATCCTGGGGAGTCCCTGGGCCGGTGTTTTTTTTTTGGGGGGGGATGTTTGGATCTTGCAGGACTCCAAAGCTGAGCCGTAGGTGCCCTTTGGGGGGATACTGGGTGGTCCCCAGGAGGTGTTTTTGGGGGGTCCCTGTGGTGGCTGCTGGCAGAGCCCCAGTGGGGGGTGGTGGGATGTGAGGTCCTCCCCATGCTGGTGGGTCAGGCATGGCCACCTCCAGCCCGGAGCCAGGGGGCTGCAGGACCCCCTGGGAAAGCCAGAGGAGGAACCTCGGGAACCCCAGAGTGGGACGAGCAGAGAGGGGCAGTACCGGGAGCAGGGGAG
>NW_024580906.1:0-21969 GCF_017639235.1 Corvus kubaryi
AACAAATACGATTTCTCCTCTTCTATGCTATAGCAACTCTAATCTTTTGACCATGCGTGACACCATGCTGGGTGCAGCTCTTTCAGCAGGTGCTCAAGGGGATGCCGCTAGCAGCCATGCCTACCTGATCCAGAAAGGACTACAAAAGGACAGAAAAGGATGTCACTGCAAATAATAGCAAAAGCCAAGAAGACTCAAGAAGAAAAAATTAAATCAATGGTAATTAAGGTTTGTAAAGACAAATACAGATCAACTAAAAAGAGGAGGGATTGAAAGGAATGAGATGAATGAGGCTTTACAAACAGACCGTGTGAATCTGCCTGTAGACCAGGCTATGAACTTATGGGTAGTGAAGTAACAGAAGAAACGATTAGTTCTCTAGAACTGTTACTAATTGTTATAAATGTATTGTGATGTTGGCTTTTCGCATGTTACATAATGTTAGAAAAACTTTACCTAGTTCTGTAATGTAATACATGACATAGAATGTCTGTTGTTTATGTAGTCAATTTAAAAAAGATAGGCAGAGAAAGACTTCACATTCCTGGAGTATCTTATCAGAGAAGAAGAAAACCTGAAACCAGAGAGAGAAGAATTTATGGAGGAAGCAGGGAGGAATGGAGCCAAGGAGGAAGATAAGGCTGATGGGATGATACACAGAAACTCCAAAGAATTTATGAATCATGCATGATTGTGATGAATATGCAATAAGAGATGTACTTTTAAAGATGATCTTTTGGATGTAAAGGTGTGCCTTTGGCTCTTTGCCAAAGCAGCTGGCCGTAATACCCTTTTTGCTGTTGTCTCCTAATGGTCCCTTTTATTAAACTTCCCTTCAAATTTTACAAAGAGTGACCCTCGTTTTTCACAATTTGGTGGCCCGTACGGGGAAAAGGCCTCACCTCTGGGATCTCCCAGGGAACCCAGAGCAGGGGGGTGCCCCCGCCCGCTTTTGGCGGCCTCGCTTTGTGCTTCCCGGCGGGGTCAGGGGGCTTTGCAGTCAAACACCCGGAGGACAAGAGAGGAGACAAAGCAAAAAGAAAGGAAAGAAAAAGCTCCCTAAGATACCTCGGCAGTTAAACACGTAAAATCTTGTGCACAAAGACTCAGAGAAAGATGAGTATTTTTTCTTTCCTCTTTTTTTTGGGGGGAAGCGGATACGGGGGATGAAAGTGTGTGTATGAGACACGGGCTGGTTACCCCAGAGCTGCGAAGTGAGTGTGGAGCCTCTGAGGCTGCAGTTCTGCTCTCCCACAAGGGAAGCAGTCAGTAAAGAGGCGAAGCAAGAGACAAAAGGAGTGAGAGAAGCCCCGGTTTAACTGGGATGGGGTTTCACTGGAGGGATTGGACTCCTTGAAGGAGGGGAGTGAAGAGCTTCCTAGTACAAACCACGAGGAAACAAGACAAAAAGTAAGAGGGCCTCTAAAGACTTGCCAGGTTGAGGGCTGAATCCAAGAAATCTGGGTTTTAAGACGGCCCAATTGAGGACTGAATCTAAGAAATTAGGGCTTAATTCTGCCAAGCTGAGGATTGAATCCAAGAAACCTGGAACACTGGGCCCAGTGTGAATGGGTGAATATTGGCCAATGATTTGAAATTAAAAGGTACCTTAATCTTGTGTGGTTGCGACTGATAGTGCTTGAGAAAGAGATATTGGAACAATAAAAAGGAGTGAGTGAGAATGGATGAAAATGTATGTGATAGAAATGTTAAACCTTGAAATATAATTTTATTTTCTGGAGGGAGGCATATTTTATTAAGAGGAGGGAACTTCTGTATTCTAGGTGAGGAAAGGGGAAAGAGAAGGTGGGGTCTGGATTGTTTTTAAAAAAAAAAAAAGTGGGAAACAAAGGCCTGGGAAGGATAGATAAGATTCTGAGAAAATGGGACATAAAACTAGTAAGCAAGAGTCAAGGAATAAAAAAGGGAATAGAGGCGTGCCAGCGGAAATACCCCAGGAAAGCCCTTGGGGAGTTATGCTGGCTAACTGGAATACAAACCCAAGTACAAAGAAAAAGAGCAAAGTCAAAATGATCCAGTTTTGTATGTTTGATTGGGCCGAGAAGGAAATAAGATCTGACCATGTATTCTGGCCCAGATATGGCTCTTTTGAAGTCTGGATCTGTCAGGCTTTACAAGTATTTGTAAATTCAAAAGAACCCTTTAACACAGAAGAAAGCAAGTACGCTTCATGCTGGGTGGGAAACATAGAGTCTAAGGGGATAAGAATTTTAAAGTTGTCCGAGACCCAAGGAAAGGAGCAAAGGGAAAGCAAGAAAGAGAAGGGCTGGGAGCCCCTGGCAGCATCGCCCCCTCCATTCCCGCCTGCCTCGCCCCAAGCCCAGGCTCCTGTGGCGCCGCTCGCAGCTGCAGCGCCGCTCCCGGAGCCCGAGGTCCCGCCTGTGCCGGCTCTCAGGCACCGCCCGCGGCTCCACCGCTTGTCCCAGCGGCGGCGGCTCCGCCGGTAGCCCCGCTGTTCCCGCCGCCCCCTCCAGCCCTCACGGGTCCTGTGGCAGCCCAGCCCGCCACTTTTGGGGTTCCCCCTGTCCCTACGCTGGCTCCAGCCCCGGTCCCGGCTCCGGCCCCGGTTCCAATGCCTGCAACCGTTCCAGCAGCCCCTGCCCCCGCTGCGTTCTCTGCCGCGGCTCCATTGAACCCGGCTTCGGCCCCGCGGGCTGTGCTGGGCCCGCCGGCAGCTCAGAGTCCTGTCGCCGTGGCTGCTGTGGACCTGTGCAGAGGCTCCACGCCAGGCTCTGGGATGGACCGGCAGAGCTTGTCCCCTTGGCGGTTCCGGTGGCAGTCCCCACCTATGTCCCCCCACTCCTGGAGGAATCAGCTTCTGAGAGGATTCCCACCTCCTACCCCCACTCCCTCGCCTGCACCATTCCCCTGGCAACGACCAAAGCATGGGGAGCTCACTTACAGAACAGCCCCCTCCCGACACTCCCCCAAGACAGGAAAGAAGTATCATAAGAGAAAAAGGACACAAGAACTGGGATCGGGAGGTCCGTTTGTTCCCTTTAAAGGAAGTTCCAATGGGGGCTGGTGGAACAGGATTTGTAAACGTCCCCCTCACTTCTTCAGAGGTCAGAAATTTTAAAAAAGAGATTAAAGGACTATTGGATGATCCTATAGGTACAGCTGAACAATTAGATCAGTTTTTAGGCCCAAACATTTTCACTTGGGAAGAGATGCAAGCAATAATAAAAATATTATTTTCTCAAGAGGAACGAGAAATGATTAGAGTTGCAGGTATGAGAATTTGGGAAAGAGAAAACCAGCAGGGACCACCAGGGGACCAGAAGATGCCATTGACGCCTCCTGCCTGGAATCACAATGAAGAGGTTGGGGGAAGGAATATGAATACCATAATTTAATAATCAAAGGAATAAAAGAGGCAGCACCTCAGGGCAGAATTTAAAAAGGGCTTTTGAAGGGCAACAGGCAAAGGAAGAGTCTCCAACTGAATGGTTAGAGAGACTTAGGAGAAATATGGAACAATTTTCTGGGATAGATCCCGAAACAGTAGCTGGGCAGGCTTTATTAAGAGTCAATTTTGTCACTCATGCTTGGCCAGATATTAGGAAGAAACTAGAAAAATTGGAAGACTGGCACGAAAGATCATTAAATGATTTATTAAAAGAGGCTCAAAAAGTTTATGTCAGGAGAGATGAAGAAAAAGCCAAAGTAGAAGCCAAAATTATGGTAGCCACTATGAGAGAAAATAACTTTCAAAGGAATCTGAAGTCCCTGGATACCACTCCTAGAAATCTGGGCTTTAGAAAAGGGGAAAAGGGAAAAAACAGGAACTCAGTACAAACAAAAAGGAGCATTCTAGAACTGCTTGCTATTACTGTGGAGAGGAAGGGCATTTTAGAAGAGAATGCCCTCATTTAAAGAAGGATGTGAAAATCTTCCGAGAAATAAACCCAGATGAGGAATAGGGATGTCACCGGCTCTATTTTCTGGGGGACAAATACCATCTAGAGCCTGTGATAACGTTAAAAGTCGGTCCCCAGGAGGAGGAGTCAGAATTTGTGTTTGATACAGGGGCTGAAAGAACCTGCCTAGTGAATACTCCAAAAGGTTGTAGTATAAGCAAAGATACCATAAAAGTAACAGGGGCAAAAGGAGAAAGTTTTACAGTTCCTGTCATAAAAGACGTGGTAATCGAAGGGGAAACCAGAATTTGGATGGGGGATGTTTTATTAGTCCCTGGGGCAGGTAGGAATTTATTAGGGAAGGATTTACAGGTGGAGTTGGGAATAGGAGTTATACCAAAAGAAGGGAAAATGACGGCTAGAATTTTAAAACTTGGTCAAGAAGATGAAAAGAAAATTAACAAGGAGGTGTGGGCTGGAGAAGGGAATAGAGGAGGACTGGACATTGACCCCATAAGGATCACGACTGAGAAAGAAGAATGTCCCATACGTGTACATCAGTACCCTATATCCTTAGAAGGACGAGAAGGCTTAAAACCAGTAATAGAGGGACTAATAAAGGATGGGACATTAGAACCTTGTATGTCTCCTCATAACACCCCTACCCTACCAGTAAAAAAGCCTGATGGGACTGATAGATTAGTGCAAGACTTTCAGGAAGTTAATAAGAGGACTCGGGCTCGTTATCCTGTGGTACCCAATCCCTGTACTCTCCTGAGTAAAGTCCCACCCCAGCAGCAGTGGTTTAGTGTAGTGGATTTAAAGGATGCTTTCTGGACCTGCCCACTGGCTGAAGAAAGCCGAGATATTTTCGCCTTTGAATGGGAGGATCCAAATACCGGGAGAAAGGAGCAACTGAGATGGACAAGATTACCACAGGGATTTACAGAATTGCCAAACCTATTTGGACAAGCTTTAGAAATAATATTACAAACTTTCCCTACTCCACCAGAAATACAAATCATCCAGTATGTGGATGATCTCATCTGGGGAAGCTGAAAGTGAAGTCAGAGAAGCAACAATAAAACTTCTGAACTTTCTTGGAGAAAAGGGGTTAAGAGTATCAAAAGGGAAACTTCGATTTGTAGAATCAGAAGTAAAATATCTTGGTCACTTAATAAGCAAGGGAAGTCGACAATTAAACCCCGAGAGAATCAAAGGGATTCTATCCCTTCCCCCTCCCTCTTCAAAGAGAGAAATTAGAAAGCTACTTGGATTATTGGGATATTGTAGACTATGGATCGAAGGATCCACACTAGCTGTAAAATTTCTGTATGGAAAGTTGACAGAAGGAGATGATATAAAATGCACCAAAGAGGATAATGAGAAATTAGAGGAATTGAAATTAAAACTTGCCTCAGTACCAGCTTCAAGCTTACCCTCATTAGAAAAACTCTTTCATCTGTATGTGAATGTGGAAAATGGAGTAGCTCATGGAGTTCTGGTCCAGGAGTGGGGAGGAGTGAAGAGACCAATAGCTTACTTGTCAAAGATGTTAGATCCAGTAAGCCGTGGCTGGCCAATATGTATTTGAGCTATAGCAGCTACTGCAATCTTGGGAGAAGAAAGTCATAAACTTACTTTTGGGAGCAAGCTGATAGTGTACACACCTCATGCAGTTCGAAATGTGCTAAACCAGAAAGCTGAAAAATGGTTAACAGACTCTCGGGTGCTAAAATATGAAGCAATTCTGATAGATAGTGATGATTTGGCATTAGAAATGAGTAAGAGCCTAAATCCAGCTCAATTCTTATATGGAGAGCCAAAAGATAACCTGACACATAACTGCTTAGAAATTATCCAATACCAAACCAAAGTTTGAGAAGATCTCAAGGAACAAGCCCTTTCAGAAGGAGAAATTGTCGCTGTTATCCCCAGAGAGATGGCAAAATCACGACATAAGTTCAGGTCAAATGATATGGCCGAAGCAGAGCTAAGCCTCCTTTAATGCCAAAACCCCATCTTTTATAGCATGGATCACAAAAGAGAAATTACATGATTGGCCCTTGGCTAGCCATGCACCACAGTGAGTAGCTGAGCAGTATAACCACCCATTTCAAAATATTATTCTCACAAGACTGAAAACAATTCCACTGTTCTCACAACAGCCTGCAGGTGTAGAAATGGTTTACATTCTCTCAAACTGTTGTCTATCCAGTTTGCATGAGAGTGAAAGCTTTCACAGAGAAGCTGTGAGAAGCTGGATTTCTGTTTCTCAGCTAAAGCATGAGAAAGGAAAAACTTCACAAATTCTTCAGCAGCTGGAAAATTCCTCTGCTCCTGCCTTTTAGCATCCACAAGAAATAATATATGTAGATGGTTCTTCCAGATGTGTACAAGGAAAAAGAATGTCAGGATATGCTTTAGTTGATGGGAGGACTATGCAAACCATTGAAAAAGGAAAATTACCCTCAAACTGCTCAGCTCATACTTGTGAATTATATGCCCTAAAAAGGGCACTGGAATATTTAGCACACAAGAAAGGAACTATATATACTGATTCAAGGTACGCTTTTGGAGTAGTACACACCTTTGGGAAAATTTGGGAAGAAAGGGGATTACTTAATTCAAAGGGGAATTCAAGGGGAATTATGGGTGCATTGGAATTTATGAATTGGCTAAACAAATAACTGAAAGATGTATGGTTTGCCAAAAAGTAAATAAAAAGGTGATGAGAAAAACAACTCCAGGAGGTCGTGAGTTAGCTCTCCGACCATTGCAAAGTATCCACGTGGACTTTACTGAACTCCCCCAAATACAGAGGTGGAAATTCTTGTTAGTAATAACAGACCATCTTACCCATTGGGTGGAAGCTGTTCCCACTGTCAGAGCCACAGCCAATGTAGTATGTAAAACCCTCTTAGAACAAATTATTCCCAGGTATGGAATGATTAATAGGATAGACTCAGATAGAGGGACACACTTTATGTCAAAAGTTCTGCAGCAACTAACTCAAGCCTTGGGAATAAAATGGGAATTACATACCCCATGGCACCCACAGAGTTCAGGACAGGTAGAGAGGATGAACCAAACTTTAAAGAGAACCTTAACTAAACTAATAATTGAAACTCAAATGTTGTGGGTAAAATGCCAACCTCTGGCTTTATTGAGGGTTCGGACACAACCCAGGTCAGACCTGGGAGTGTCACCTTACGAAATGATGTTTGGGTTACCCTTTCTGACCACCCAACATGAAACTGCTACCTATGAAGTAGGGGAAATGAGTGTTAAAGGATATGTCAACACAATTGCAAGGACCCTTGAAGATTTGCAGTTAAAAGGGATAATCCCTCAAACCACACCTTTAGACTTTAAAATCCATAACATCCATCCAGGGGAGTGGGTACTAGTAAAAACGTGGAAAGAGCGATCTTTAACTCCACAAGGGGAAGGTCCTTTTCAAGTGCTACTGATGACTGAGGCAGCGATCCGGACCAAGGAGCGAGGGTGGATCCATGCCAGCAGAATCAAAGGACCCATGGAAGAACCTAAGGACTGGACTATAACATCTAAGCCTGTGTCATGGGTTAGCATAGCTACAGAAGTGATTCTCTTGCAAAGAGGCGCTTACAGCTTCCTCTGTGACTTGACAGAACCTATCAACTGGCTAGTTTGAATATGGGCAACTTTTTAAGCCACTTAAGGAGCTTGACACACCTCTGTGATCCACATTTGAGAATGAGCAAACCCCAGGAAAGCTCTCTCTTGCTTCCGGCCTTGGGACAGGTAACTGGGGTGGGGGCCCATGTGGCCCAGTGGGGCTGGGCCGGTCCCTGCTCGGCCTGGAACGGGCTGGAACACAGCCATCCTGGAGCCCTGCGGCCCTGTTCCACCCGTGGCCCACCCCCAGCCCTGTTACCTGCAGACGGCGCTGCCCGGCTCTACACCCCTTCCCCTCCAGTGCGGCTGAAGATTCAGCTGAAGCTGCCCACTGCACGGCAAAGATCATGTGGCCAACAGCGATAAGTGAATTCCAGCTGCAGGGCCCGGGTGAGATTAACCCTTTTTTAGTGCTGTAAGTTTCCTCCAGAACAGATGAAGCCTGCAGACATCAATCCTCTTCCAAGTCTGAGGAAGAGGGAAGGTGAAGAGAACACCAGAGAGACACCAAAGTCAGTGAAGAAGGAAGAGCTGAAACCCTGAGGGAGGAGAAAGAAGAGATGCTTAGAAGCTGAAATTCTGTTGTAAAGCTATGGTGGTGATGGACAATGATACCTCAGAGTACCTGTTGTAATTTCATGAAAGCGCGGGGGGGTGGAGCGTTCAAACTGTACTTGTGAGCAAAAGTATCTGTGCTGAACCAAGCAAATGACCGTAATTGTGAGCAAAAGTACCTGTGCTGAAACAAGCAAATGCTGAAGCAGCTGTAATTTGATGAGAAGTTTGAACAGGGAGAGATGGAAGTGATGAGGACTCTTGCTCCAAATTGTAAGAAGACCTCTGTTCCTAGAGATGAAGATGCTCCCAGAGATGGGTGAAGAGAACTTTTGTTTCTGAACAGCTCATCCTAAAAATGGTACCCCAGTAGCTCAAGATTGGACCCTCAAAAGCAGTTGTGGGAAAAGCTGTAAGTTGGGGGAAGGGACTCTCGAGCAGAGAACCAACCCGGGCGGCCATTGCACTGTGACATTGAAGTCATGAGAGAACTTCCTGTGGAGATGACTCCATAGCATGAGGAAGAGAGACTCCTCTCCCTAAGTGAACTGAACAAGGTTATTATAGAAGTGGTAAACAGACTGAAAATCTCAAGGGTTGTCTTTTTACATTGTAGTGGGAGAAGGGAGAAAGGTGGGGGGAGGAGAAGTGTTCTGAAGGTTTGGTCTGAATTTTTTACCCTTTCTTTTAGGTCTGTTAATAAACTTCTTTATATTCTTTTAAGTTTTGTGCCTGCTTTGCTTTCTCCTAATTCTTATCTCACTGAAGGTAAATAAGTAAGTAATGAGTATTTTGAACCGAAACCACTACAGCCTGGTGATACCAAGTTGACTCTTAAGCGGGAACTGGAGGGTAATGCACTGGGAAAACCCAAATGATCCAAGGGATGCACCAAGAATCACACCTGATTGGGAAATAAGGCCAAGCTTGTATCAGTGGTTTCAAGTGTCACCTGGACAAATCCTGAGACACCTCCGGTACCCCTCTTGGGGAGGAATCCTTCCACTCCAAACAGGAGGATCAGGACTATTTAGGGCTGAGGGTTCTCATACTCTGGCCTTAGCCTGTGATTTATTTAAAAAGGAGGAGGAATTGCTACCTCCAACAGTGCCATACCATATACCCTGTCTGATTCACCCAAGTACTGGACATGCTAGATGGGTTAAATGTAAATGTCTAGACTGTAAAAATATTGGTATCGTAGTTCACTAAAACGACGCTCCCATTGCATGAAGTGTCGAATGCCAAATCTATTCCCCATCCAGGTAGAGCAAAGAACAGCTGAAATAGTAACCCTGCTTTGTGGATGGGAATTACTAGTGCCTGTTGAATGGGAGATACCTGAGGAATGGTGGGAAGTTGCAATTAAGAAGTGTCAAAAGCAATTTGCCTGGAAATCAGTGAAAAGGAAGTGATGAGGAAATAGAGGGCAAGACCGAATTGACCACTGTGCCTGCCACCAAGAAGATCACATACCCCTGCTGTGGGCAGCAGCCCCATAGGCACGGGAGGTGGAGGTATCAGCCATATCGGACCTCTGTTATTCCTTTATCTGTCACTCCTTTTTTGTCTCTTCCCTCTGGGGATACCGATGCAGCCATGCCATAGGTGTTACTGAAAGCTGTATATGGAAAAACATCGAGGTTCCTTTATCATTGTGCATACTCATGTCAACAGTCACTGTTACAACCCATCCAAAGTAGAAAACTGTATGCAAAATGGGAAAAAGTACTGGATTGCAGAAAACCTAGGAACAAGTGGTAGCAGGTTGGGAAGTAAATGTCCAAAAGGAGAAAGATGGATTTGTTTCACATAGATTGCTGGGAGTAAAGTCTCAGGCTTAGTAAAGAACAACCGGTAAACAAAAAGGCAAAGCTAGCACAGCAATCTACCTCTATATCGACCTCAATTCAAGTCATGTATGTGAAACTCAAACAACAATTAGAAAATGAAAAGGAAATCTCAAAATTTGGAAAAAACCTGTTTGTGGAATTAGGGGAAAGGATAGGTAAGGAGCTTAATGTAACCAACTGCTGGGTCTGTGGAGGGCCTCTGATGACAGAGGAATGGCCATGGAAAGGCAGTAGCTTGAGCCCAATAGAACTCCTTAAGTGGAATCGGACAAGGATAAGGGAAGAAAACAGACCAGAAGGGTGGGTACTGAGTTCAACGGTGATAGGAGAGGAGTGTCTCTGGCATACCAGGAACAATTTCCTTTACAAAGTAGGAAATACTCCCTGTAAGAGATATAAGGTCAGTAATGGAACTTTTACATGGTGGGTCCCTGTCATAGGTTAGCAAGCAAAGTCCTGGAAGGGATGTCCTTTCTGAGGGGTGCTTACTATCAGCACTTAGAACCTATCAGCGGCCAGTTTGAATATGGACAATTCTTTAAGCCACTTAAAATTGTGACCGCCTCTGTGATCCACATTTAAGAATAGACAAACTCCCCCCCAGCTCTCTCTCGTTTCCGGCGCTGGGACAGGTGGCTGCGGGCCCCGTGTGGGGGCCAGAGGGCCCGGCCAGGCCCTGCTTGGGCCAGGCCGGGCCAAGCCACAGCCATCCTGGAGCCGATGGACCTGTTCCAGCCATGGAACCCCCCCCACTGCCTTGCCGTGGGCAGCCGGAGCGGCTCGGCTCTCCCCCCTCTCCACTGCGATAAGAAAAAGTCAACATTCCAGCTGCAAAGCTGCAAGGCCGAGGTGAGATTGACCCTTTTATTGCTGTGAAGAGCTGAAAACCTGAGGGGAGAGAGGAGATGCTTAAAGCTGAAATTCTGTTGTGAAGCTATGATATATCAGAGTATCCCGTTGTAATTTCATGAAGATATGGGGGGTGGAGTGTTCAACTTGTAAGCAAAAGCACCTGCACTGAGATAGGCAGATGCTGACACAGCTGTAATTTCATGAGAAGTTTGGACAGGGAGAGGTGGACCAGATGAGGACTTTTTCTCCAAATGGGAAAGGAGAAAACCTCAGTCCCTAGAGATGCTCCCAGAGATAGTCCTAGCGATGAAGATGAGGAAGACCCTTTGCTCCCAGGGAAGGAGAAGGGCCTCTGGTTTTGTTTCTGAACGGCTCAACCTTAAAATTGTACCCCAAAAAACTTCAAGAGTGGACCCTTGAAAGCAGTTGTGGGAAAAGCTGCAAGTCGGGGGAAGGGACTCACATGCGAGCAGAGAGACTCCTCTTCCTAAATGGACTGAACAATATTTGGAAGTGGGCGGCTGGCTCGTTGTGATAATGTTTTCATAGCACGAGCAAGAAGAGACTTCTCTTTCTAAATGGACTGAACAAGGTTATTATGGAAGTGGCAAACAGACTGAACATCTTAAGGGTTGTCTTTTTCTATTGTCAGTGGGAGAAGGGAGGAAGGTGGGGGGAGGAGGGGAGTTCTGAAGGTGGTCTAATTTTTTTTCCTTCTTTTAGGTCTGTTAATAAACTTCTTTATATTCTTTCAAGTTTGGTGCCTGCTTTGTGTTTCTCCTAATTCTTATCTCACAGAAGGTAAACAGTAATGAGTATTTTGGACCAAACCACTACACTAAATTGGTGTTTCTGCCCAGTTACAAACCCAACCCACTACAGTCCCTGAGAAACCAGCTCTGTATTGGACTCAGGAGAAAACAAAGGAAAAGAATTGTAAGTACAGTAATAGGGTCAAACCCTTTCAATACAATGATACAAACAAAAATCCTTATTTTGGGATCCCATATATATCAAAATTTTGGGAAAATATAAATCAAGAAAAATTTGATCACTGGAGGGCACCAGATGGCCTATTTTGGATATGTAGAAAAAAGGGCACATGCAAAGCTCCCCTCTTGGTGGAAAGGGAGTTGTACCCTGGGAATCATACACCCAGGATTCTTTCTTTTACCCGAGCCAGACAGAGATCAACTAGGAATACCAGTGTATGAGGATCTGAAAAGGAATAAAAGAGAATTGATTGGAGAACCTCAAAAATGGAGAGATGAGGAATGGCCCGCTCAGCACATAATTGAAACGTATGGGCCAGCCACCTGGGCACAAGATGGGAGTTGGGGGTATAGAACCCCAAATTGCATGCTGAATCAGATTATAAGACTCAAAGGAGTTGTAGAAATAATAATGAACCAAACTGGTCAGGCATTGGAATTACTAGCTAGCCAACAAAGCCAAACAAGAGCTGCAGTGTATCAGAATAGGTTGGCTTTAGACTATCCATTGGCTGAAGAAGGAGGTGTTTGTAGAAAATGTAATACATCAGACTGTTGTTTGAAGATAGATGACCATGGGGATGCCATCCTAGATATAGCCAAAAATATCAGAAAAATAGCCCATGTACTGGTCCAAAAGTGGGAATCCGCACTAAAACTTAGCTGGTGGGATAATGTATTGGGAATAGAATGGTGGAAGAAGTGAGGCTTCTTCCTTTTATGTGCCACCGCAGGCTTGATATTTCTCCCTTGCCTGATCCCCTGTTTCATTCGATTAATATCTACTGTGGTCCAAGGCATGCAAATAGTACCAATGCCTGTGGAACCAAAACTGGCTACATCTGGAACGGCACAAAAGATCATGGTGTTAAAGAAGCAAAATGATATCAAAGATCCCTTTGAAGAAGCAAGATTGATTTGTGAAAAAAATGAGCAATTAAAGGCTAGAAAACAAGGGATACTGCTCAAGCCAAATGATCTGTAAAGAAAGGAAAAGGGAGGTATTGTTATAAATGTATTGTGATGTTGGCTTTTCGCATGTTACATAATGTTAGAAAAACGTTACCTAGTTCTGTAATGTAATATGTGATATAGAATGTCTGTTGTTTATGTAGTCAATTTAGAAAAGATAGGCAGAGAAAGTCTTCACATTCCTGGAGTATCTTATCAGAGAAGAAGAAAACCAGAAACCAGAGAGAGAAGAATTTATGGATGGAGCAGAGACGGAATGGAGCCAAGGAGGAAGATAAGGCTGATGGGATGATACACAGAAACTCCAAAGAATTTATGAATCATGCATGATTGTGATGAATATGCAATAAGAGATGTACTTTTAAAGACGATCTTTTGGATGTAGAGGTGTGCCTTTGGCTCTTTGCCAAAGCAGCTGGCCGTAATACCCTTTTTGCTATTGTCTCCTAATGGTCCCTTTTATTAAACTTCCCTTCAAATTTTACAAAGAGCGAACCTCATTTTTCACAACTCCTTGGAGGAGAGAATTGGAGGCCAGGATTGAACAAAAGCTCTT
Source organism: Corvus kubaryi (assembly GCF_017639235.1). Lineage (NCBI taxonomy): Eukaryota > Metazoa > Chordata > Aves > Passeriformes > Corvidae > Corvus > Corvus kubaryi. Next base: position 13,322 of record NW_024580906.1, read on the forward strand.
ACAGACTCAGTGTGGAAAGGAAAATCCAAAGTACCTTAAAAACCTTGAGTATCTCAAAGCATTAATGAGCCCCACTGAGTGTTGTTACTGACAAAGAATCTCCAGGGTCTCATTAGAGCAGATAATTGGGGACCAGGATTGCACAAAGCTCTCAGAGACTCCCAGGCAAAAGCCAAAGCCAAAGTCCTTTGAAAACCCTGCAGTCCCTGGGAGCATTCAGGAGCCCCCCAGGGCCACTCCTGACCAAGGCTCCCCAGGGGCTCCTTCCAGCAGATCCCTGAGGCCACTGGGATGTGGGGAGATGCTGAGGGCAGGACAAGGGGCTAACAGTGCCCAGCCTTGCTGGGGCTGTGCCAAGAGGCCCCAGGGCCTCAGGACAAGGTGTCTCCTCCCAGCCCTTGGTGGCACAGACACTGCTGTGCCCCAGGGCACCAAGACTTGGCTTCTCTTTGTCCCCCCCTGCCATCCCTGCCTCCAGTTCTCTGCTCTGAGTGGAGCCTGGGGACACTTTCTCAGTCCTGTCCCTAACTGGGACCCATGAAAACTTCCAGAAACTTTGAAGTTCAATTCTGACTGGAATTCTTGAGAGGTTTGTGCCAGTCCCTGTCAGGAACTGATGTTCAGGGCCTCAGAGAGGGTCATTCCAGTCCTTGTGCTGTGTGTGTGCTGCTGAGCTGGGCCGGGCTCCTGGCACAGAGGCAGCTCCTGGCAAGCGGCAGCGCTGCAGAGAGACAGCTGTGGCCAGGAGCAGCTCCTGGGCACAGCCCAGCAGGGCTGGGGCACTGCCTGCAGCCAGCCCAGGCACAGCACAGAGGCACACAGGGCTTAAACTCAGCCGGGGCTGGGAAGGGGCTGGGAAGTGACTGCGGGAGAATCACTCCCAGCCCCTGGCACAGGAAGCCTCTGGCTGCAGGACAAGGCAGCTGCAGCTCCTGGAGGGATCTCCTGAAGCTGCAACATCCCAGTGCCTACGGATTCTGTGAGTACAACTCAGAGCATCTCGAGTGCAGGGGAGGTGAAATGCTCATGAGGCTCTGACGTGCTGAGGGTTTCTGATCACTCCCAGAATATTTCCAATACAAGGATTTTGATAGAAATGAGGAAATTTCCTGAGACTTTGTTTTCAGTTTCCTACCACTGGAGAATGGTGGGGAGGGAGGATAAATATTAAAGGTATTATGGATTTTGTCAGGTCCCTGGGACATCTGAACTGTTACTTTCAGTGATCAGCAGGTGCACAGGAGATCCCTCCTGTGCTTTCAGCCACTCCTGTGCCCATGGACAGCACCAGCATCACCTTGGCTGGACCCACCAGCCTTAGTCTGACCTGTCCTTTCTCCAAGCTGCAAACAGAACCTGCCCCAGCCAGTGCCCTGCACACAGGCAGGTTTCTGTAGGGCCAAGGAGAGTGCACAGAGATTTGGGGTCTGTGAGTGCTGGCAGGGAGAGATCAGGCACAGGGAAACAGCTCCAGGAGGAAAATCCCCAGGAAGCAGAAATGAGATCAGGGAAGGAGAGAAAACAAACCCAGAAATGTGTCAGGGAGAGTTTAGAGATCTCCACAGGATCCCCTGCAGTGCAGCCCCTCCCTCTGAACAAGCCCCCTCCCTCCTGTGCCCCCCAGCCAAACCTCTGCCCTCAGGGCCGGGGTCCAAGGCGTGAAGCCCCTCCTGGGCAGGCAGAGCTGCAGCAGAGCCGTGGGGCAGCTCTGCAGCCCCGAGCCCAGTTCCCTCTGCAGAGCACAGGGCTGGGAGCAGCTGCCCGGCCCTGGGGGCTCTGGGAGGGGGCACAGCTGGCTCAGGGTGATGCTGGCCCCAGTGCCCGACTGTGGGCAGGGCTGTCAGTGCAGCCAGGGCAGCAGCTCAATCTCCCTTCGTCCAGTGCCAGCTCTGGGACTCTTGGCTCTCTCCCCGAGGTTTCCTTCCAAGCTGGGAGTTTCCTCCAGGATGCAAATCTGTCCTGTAGCATCTTTGTGTTATCTGAAAGGCTCAGATAGAAGAGAAAAGCAGAGATGCTACAAGTGTGAAAATGCTGTCGGGTTGGTGAAATGAGCCAGGGGTGTCCTCGGCTACGAATGTGGTGCTGAGACCTTGAGAGAGGGACGGACATTTGGGGGTCTGTGGTGGATCCATCTGCTCCCAGCAGCACCTGGTGATCTTTAAGGGAAACATGGGAGGGTGAACATTCTGCATTTGAGAAAAGTGAAACAGAGAAACTCTGAACAGGTCAGAATGACAGAGCACCTCCCCTGAGTCTCCACTCATCATCTTGCCTTGCAAAAGTTGCTCTGTTCTCCCTGAGGGCAGCAGAAATGCTGAGGGCTTCTGATACCCAAGAATTCCAGGAGAAATATGGGGGGAGCTTAAAAACAAAAACCTCAGAACTCTTAAACACAAAAGGGTGTCTGTGTGTTCCAGGGAGGGTGGATGGGAAATGGCTTTGATTGTGTTTACAGACATCTCCTCTAACTCTTCACTGTCTTTTTCTCCACGGCAGAACCCAATGCCCAGACACAGCCAATGTCCTCCTGCTGCCATTGGCAGACACACGGCAGCTGCAGCTCCTGCACTTCTGCCTCTTGCTGGGCATCTCCCTGGCTGCCCTCCTGGGCAACGGCCTCATCATCAGCGCCGGAGCCTGCGGCCAGCACCTGCACAGCCCCATGTTCTTCTTCCTGCTCAACCTGGCCCTCACCGACCTGGGCTCCATCTGCACCACTGTCCCCAAAGCCATGCACAATTCCCTCTGGGGCACCAGCCACATCTCCTACTCAGCATGTGCTGCTCAGGTGTTTCTGTTTGTCTTCTTTATGGGAGTAGAGGTTTCCCTCCTCACCATCATGTGCTACGACTGCTACGTGTCCATCTGCAAAGCCCTGCACTACGGGACCCTCCTGGGCAGCAGAGCTTGTGCCCACATGGCAGCAGCTGCCTGGGCCAGTGCCTTTCTCAATGCTCTGCTGCACACGGCCAATACATTTTCCCTGCCCCCGTGCCTGGGCAATGCCCTGGGCCAGTTCTTCTGTGAAATCCCACACATCCTCAAGCTCTCCTGCTCACACTCCCACCTCAGGGAACTTGGGGTTCTTGTATTTAGTGCCAGTTGAGGACTTGGCTGTTTTGTGTTCATGGTTTTCTCCTATGTGCAGATCTTCAGGGCCGTGCTGAGGATCCCCTCTGAGCAGGGACAAAGGCACAAAGCCTTTTCCACGTGCCTCCCTCACCTGGCCGTGCTTTCCCTGTTCCTCGGCACTATTTTGTTTGCTCACCTGAAGCCCCCCTCCATCTCCTCCCCATCCCTGGATCTGGCCCTGTCAGTTCTGTACTCGGTGGTGCCTCCAGCCCTGAACCCCCTCATCTACAGCCTGAGGAACCAGGAGCTCAGGGATGCCCTGAGGAAAATGATGACTGGATTTTTTTCAGCAGCAATGAAGTGCCGGTTTTGTTCTCCACAGCTGCAGTGTAACTCAGTGCAGGCCCAGCCTGTCTGCTCAAGTTTTTCAGAGTGGTTGTGTGTGTGCAGGGTTTCCTTTTTCATTTTATGATAATGTTGTGCACAATGAAACTTTATTTATCCCATCATCATCCCGTTACTGGGATCATTCATCCTATTTAGAATTCACTGCTTACACCTCAAATTTTACCCAATGGAAATGAGGAATCACCTCCTCTGTGCACTTTAGCAAAATAAAGGATCCTGCAGCAACTTGTTGGTCAAAAATGCTTCCTTTGAAACCTCATCTGAATCTGGCAGGGCAGTGCCTGTGTGCAGAGGGGGAGAGAAGCTGAGTCCCAGCACAGCAGCAGGGCCAGGGAGCAGCAGCACTCGGTGCTTTCAGAGCTGCTCTGTTTATCCTTCCACGCTGTCCTTCTGTCCTTGTGGGAGCCCTCAGCTCTGGCTGCTGCGCTGCTGTCCTACTCTGTGGCTGTCTGTGAGCACAGGAGGGGTTGACAGTTTTGTGTTATTTAAAAGTAGACAGCAGTGGCTGGAATTGCTGGGCTGATCAGTGAAGTTTTTCAGAATTTTATGGCCCTGACATGTGAATCACAGGTGGATCACAGCGAGTCCTGGAGCTGCCAACCTGAACATGAATAACAGAATGGACAAAGCTGCAGCTTAAATGTGACCTTAAATAAATCCCCAGAGTGGCCAGCCCAGAGATCATGGTGTGTGAACTGGAACAACCACATTACAACAGGGACTGCAGACCCACCAAAACCCCACCCAAACCCAGCTCAGAGGGGCCATGGTGGCCCCGTGGCAACCACTGGGCACCAAAGCAGTGAAGCCGTGGAGAGCGAGAGGCTCAGTGGCTGACATTTCTGTGGGACGGGGCTGTCGTGTGAGGGGTGGGGGCTTTAGATCCCAGGGGAATCATTGCCCAGGGAGTTTTTGTTCAGGTCTGTAGTGCATTGATGCTGCCTGGACTCCAGGCACCCACCAAAGCTGCTCTCTCACTCCTGTCCACAGCTGGACAGGAGAGAGAAAATATAACAAAGGGTTCATGGGTTGAGATAAGGACCAGGAGAGATCCCTCATCCAACACCGTCCTGGGCAAAACAGGCTCAACTTACAGATATAAAGTGAATTTATTCATAACAAAATCAGAGCAGGATAATGAGAAGTGAAAGAAGAGCTTTCAAAACACCTTCCCCCTCCCCTCCATCCTTCCCACCGATGGCGCAGGAGACAGGGAATGGGGATTGTGGTCAGTTCATCTCCTGTGGCTTCTCCCGCTGCTCAGGGAGAGGAGTTGTTCCCCTGAGAGACCGTGGGGTCCCTTCCCACGGGAGACAGTTCTCCGTGAGCGTCTCTGACATTTGTCCAATCTGACGAGCAGCAGTCCTCCCAAAACTGCTGCAGCGTGGGTCACTCTTCCACGGGGTCAGTTCTTCAAGGCCAGGCTGCTCCAGCTTGGGAGCAGGGCCCCTCTGCACCGGCTCTGCCCCTGGATCACAGCCTCCTGCAGGCATCCGCCCGCTCCGGCACGGGCACCTCCCCCAGGGGCTGCGGGTGGATCTCTGCATTCCCCGGGGATCCCCAGGGGCTGCGGGTGGATCTCTGCATCCCCCGTGGATCCCCAGGGGCTGCAGGGGCACAGCTGCTCCACCATGGTCTCACCACGGCCTGCAGAGGAATCTTGGCTCTGGCTCCTGGAGCAGCTCCTCCCCCTCCTTCTCCACTGCCCTTGGTGTCTCTCTGTTGTTTCCCTCACATGTTCTCCCCTCCTCATCTTCTCTGACTACAAAAACACTGTGTCCCACTTTGTTTTCATTTCCTTCTGAAATCTGCTATCACAGAGGGTTACCAGCCTCTCTCAGTGGCCCAGCCTTGGCCAGTGCCATGTCCATCTTCAGAGCCATCGGGGATCGGCTCTGCCGGACATGGTGGAAGCTTCCAGCAGCTTCTCACAGAAGCCACCTCTGTGGCCCCCCCGCTACCAAAAACCAGCCCGTGCCAAACCAACACACACAGGAAGGAAAGCACGGAGCCCCAGCGCTCCAGGGCAGGTGAGAAGCAGCTCTGGCCATGCCAAGGTCAGCCGGGGCTGCCAGGCGGCCCCAGGAGCCCAAGGCAGCCAGAGCTGTTCCATGGTCCCTTGGTTCCGTGGGCCCTGCAGGGTCACAAAGGCCCCTCGGTTCTTTGGGGCCAGCAGTGCCACAGTGGCCCCTTGGTTCCGTGGAACGCCACAGGGTCACAATGGTCCCCTTGGTGCCACCAGCCCTGCAGGGTCACAATGGCCCCTGGGTTCCACGAGGCCACACAGGGTCACAGTGGTCTCCAGAGGAAGGGCAGCACCGAGCCCCAGGGTTTCAGGGGCAGATGAGACACAGCCACCAGAGGCCAAGGCCAGCCACATCTGTCTGTCCTGGCAGGTTTGTCTGGGAGCAACCCTTGGATATTGGGAATTTGGGAGGTGGAATCCCAGTTTTGGCCATGGGCACCTTGTTGAGTAACACAGTTCTGTGCTCGCTGCACGAGCTCTGGCGTGCCCTCGGTCAGAGAGAGTCCAGCTGCGTTACTTCTGTGCGTTGCAGAAGCGACTTTGGCATCAGGAAAAGTGCTGCTGGCTGAGCTCGCTGGCTTCTTTGCAGAGGAGACACAGCAGGAGCTGATGATATCGGCTCACGTTAGTTGGGAGATAAAGGAAGAGAGAGAGGGCTCTGGTCTGGCTTCCCACAGGTTTATTGTCAGAAGTTTAGCAACCAGAACATGGCAATGATCTTAATCTGGGATCCCGCCGAGAGGCTTTTCCCTCAGTTTTAGAGGGGGTTTGAAAACTGCGGGGAAAGGGGAAAACAACCAATGAGTTACAAGCCAGGGGGAGGATAAAATTCAACAGGAACTACTGGGAGATACAACAAAGAACCAGTGAATAACCAAGTAAGAGGGAATTCTCCCGAACAGGGAAAGGCAGTTTGGAGCCGGGCGCAGCCCCAGGGGGATGCGGCTTAAGCTTCTGAGCCGTCCATCGATCCACCCTGCGAGTCTGTGTCCGGGGAAATTCGATCCACGGCAGGGTCCGGGGCTGATCGGCATCTCGCTGCCCCAGCCCAGCAGTGGGCTGGCTCATAGCAAGAGCTGAGAAGGATGGGTTTTTTCCACATGAAAGAAAAGCACAAAGTCTGGGTGTTTCGGGAGAAGATGAGAGGTGGCCACCATGGGCGAGGGCAGCCAGATCTGTCTCTCATGGCAGCTTTTGTCTGGGAGCAATCCTTGGATAGACAGAATTTGGGAGGTAGAATCTCAGTTTTGGCCATGGGCGCCTGGAGGAGAAGGATGGTTCTTTTCCTTAGGAAGGAAATCATGGAGCCCCAGGAGCCCCAGGGCTCCTGAGCCAGCCCCTGCTGCCCCGGGAGGGAATTTGGGGAGGGGGCAGGGGGGGTGCGCAGCCCCCGCTGGGGGATGACCCCGGCCCAGCGCCCTTCGTTCAGCACCGAGCTGGGCTTGGGGCCGCAGGAGGAAGAGGCCGATGGGAAGCAGATCCTGCAGGGGGGACAGGGCTTGGGCTCAGGGCAAGGTCCTGCCCTGCACACCTGGCTCAGGTGTGACCCTGCCCCGGGACGGGAGCGGGACATTCCCATCCCCACGGATCAGGGCTGGGAGCAGTGCTGGGATCATGGACATGGAAATACTGGGAGCGACTGGGACTGCAGTGTGGGCTACTGGGAGCTACTGGGAGCTACTGGGAGCAACTGGGAATGACAGGTGTGTGCTGGAGGCAACTGGGATATACTGGGAATGAATGAGATCATGCTGGGGGCAACTGGAACCATGCTGGGGCAACTGAGGTGACTGGGAATGAGCATGCTGGGGGAAACTGGGATCAACTGGGAGTGACTGTGTCTGTGCTGGGGGCCACTGAGGTCATACTTGCAGTGACTGGGACTGTACTAGGGGCAACTGGGAGCAACTGGAACGATGCTGGAGGTAACTAGGATCGCACTGAGGGTGACTGAGATCATACTGGGAGTGACAAGGAGCATGCTGGGGGCAATTTGGACCATGCTGGGGGGAACTGGGATATACCGGGAGCAACTGGGACATCACTGAGGGTGACTGGGAGTGGCTGTGGGCAACTGGAATCATGCTGGAAGCAACTGGGAGGAAGTGGGAATGACTGGGAGCATGCTGGGGGCAACTGGGGTATGCTGAGAGAGACTGGGAGTCACTGGGATCATGCTGGGAGTGACTGGGAGCGTGGCAATGGCCTGGGCTGGCTGATGTGGGGCCTCAGGGTGCGCAAGGAGCACTGTGACACTGCGGGGCCCCTGGAACTGTTATAAACGACACAGATCTGATATGGAAATGAGTTCTTAAAATGCATTGAGAACTCGATAAAAATGGCAAAGCAAAAGGGGGCAGCACTGGGAGCGTGGCTGGGTGCCAGAGGCTCGCCCACAGAATGCCCATCCTGCCTTTTATAACCCTGTGATTGCAAACCGCTCTCTGTTCCGAGGTCCACTGGAGACTCCTCCTGGAATTGCCCAGACTCTTTCCATCATTGGTTTAGGCACTTTATATCCCAGCTGGGATCTCAAGACTGCCCCAATCAGGTACCTGAGGTGATTTTTCTCTTTTGATGAGGAGGAGGATGAGGAGGACAAGGAGGAGGAGGACGAGGATGAGGAGGAGGAGGACGAGGAGGAGGAAGACGAGGAGGAGGAGGACGAGGACAAGGAGGAGGAGGAGGAGAAGGAGGAAGACGAGGACGAGGAGGAGGACGAGGAGAATGAGGAGGAGGATGAGGAGGAGGAGGAGGAGGAGGAGGAGGAGGAGGACGAGGAGGAGGAGGACGAGGACGAGGAGGACGAGGAGGACGACGAGGATGAGGAGGAGAAGGAGGAGGACGAGGAGGAGGAGGAGGAGGAGGACGAGGAGGACGAGGAGGAGGACCAGGAGGAGGAGGAGGACGAGGAGGAGGTGGAGGACGAGGAGGACGAGGACGAGGACAAGGATAAGGACGAGGACGAGGAAGACGACGAGGACGAGGACGGAGAGGAGGAGGAGGAGGAGGAGGATGAGGAGGAGGAGGACGAGGAGGAGGAGGAGGAGGAGGACAAGGACGAGGACAAGGTGGATGAGGAGGAGGAAAAGGAGGAGGAGCAGGAGGAGGAGGAGGAGGAGGAGGAGGAGGAGGAGGAGGA
>NW_024580906.1:21979-29226 GCF_017639235.1 Corvus kubaryi
AGGAGGAGGAGGAGGAGGAGGAGGAGGAGGAGGAGGAGGACGAAGACGAGGACGAGGACGAGGAGGACCAGGAGGAGGACGAGGAGGGTTTGGACGAGGACGATGACGGCGAGGTTGAGGACGAGGACGAGGAGGAGGTGGACGGGGATGAGGAGGAGGACGACGAGGAGGACGAGGAGGAGCAGGATGAGGAGGAGGATGATGAGGAGAAGGTAGACGAGGTGGTGGAGGACGAGGAGGAGGAGGGGTAAGGGTGGAGATCTTCCTCATCCTGCTCCTCCACTGCTGACCCCAGGCAATTCCCTGGAGCATTCAACACCTGCCTTTGCTGCTCGAGGATCTTGTCTAGCAGCTCTCTGAGCCTCTTCACCTTTGGCAGCGCGGCAGCATCCTTGGAGTCATGGACTGGCACCTGGCAGCTCCAGGACACTTGCTGCTCCTAGGATGCTTTTCTCTGGGATAATCTTCTTGGACACGGCCTTGCTCCAGTTTTTACTTCCAGCCCTTTCCTGGCCATCTGCATCCCCAGCCACAAGCAGGTTCTGATATCTGACATGGCTCTAGGAGAGCAGGGACTCCTGTCTGGGGGCAAAGAAAACAAAGACAACTTGTAACAAGAGAACCTGGAGCTTCTAGTCAGAAGAGAAAGGACTATTCAATCAAGGCAGGGCCGATGGAGAAAACTTTCTAAAATGGACCAAGCAGCAGAAGCACAGGAGTTTTCAGAAGAAATTCCCCTCCCAGCACTTGGCTTAGGGAAAAAGCCTGATGTTGCTAGGAGAGACTTGAGTTCAGGTCTAGTATTGGGTAGCAGACATCTGAACATTTAGACTATTGGCTGTCCAGGCTCACGCTATTCCAACCTGAGAGTGAAACTATTCTAAAAGCTAGGGATGCTTGGAAGAAATGTTTCTGCTCACACCACGACTGGGGACCGTGTATCATTCATACCTTGCACCTGTCCAAAGGCCTTCCTCTGTCTGCGCTCCGGCAGCTCTCACCGAGGCTCTGGCAGGGATGGAGGCTCTTGCCACAAGTATCCCAAGCGTGGAGATCTTCCTCATCCTGCTCCTCCACTGCTGACATCAGGGAATTCCCTGGAGCTGCCAACACCTGCCTTTGCTGCTCGAGGATCTTCTCTAGCACCATGCCAAAGGCCTTCTCCTATGGCAGCGCTGCAGCATCCTGCGAGTCACAGACTGGAACTGGCACCTCCAGGAAAGTTCTGCTGGGAAACACCCGTCAGCCATTCCCTGACTGCAATGAGCTGGCCTCCTATTCCTCTGCAAGGCTCCTCCTGGCCAGGTGCATCCTCAGCAATGAGACGGCTCTGCTGAGAGCCGCGGCTCGGAGGGAGCAGCGAGTCCTGTCCAAAGGGCTTCCTCCGTCTCCAGTCCTGCACCTCTCACAGGGGTACCAGGTATGGTCAAGTCTCCGGCCAGGAGTATCCGACGTGTGGAATTCATCCTCATCCTTCTTCTCCATTGCTGATGGTACTAAACGCCCTGCAGATGGGAACATCTGCATTTGCTGCTGGAGCATTTTTTCCAGGGCCACACCAAAAGTCTTCTCCTCTGGTACTGTCACATCGTTCTTGGAACCTTGGTTGGGAACTGGTGGCTCCAGGACAATCGCTGCTCTGCCTCTGGCTTGTGGGAGTGCCTTACTGGAGGCCTCCTCTTTTCTATCTCCTGCTTAAATAAGAAAGGCTTCGTAACTTGACTGCTCTATGCCAGCTATGAATACATCATCTCTTCTGGAACTCTTTTACAGTGGACACAGAGTTTGTTGAAGCTCATTCTCACAACTCTTATCATGACTATGCCTCATAACTCTTACAACTCTTATTAGTTCATAACCTGGATTGCACATTGTCTCTATCCAGACTAGAATTTTAAAATATACAATACAATTCTCAATATCCTCTAGCTACAAGATGTAACCACACATCTTTGTCCTTTTTTATTTTTGCAAAAACATTGGCAATTGTTTCTCTCTTTAATATTTTTCCCTTCAGAACTCATCTGTTTCCTGTTTTCACTTCCTCTACTCAGAAGACCTTTCCTTTGGTTTATTCTTGTACTGATTCTCCAATCTTTCCAGGCTACTTTATAAAGATGTAGCTGGTGCAACATATACTTCTTAGATAGTTTTTGTTATTTTGATTTATACTACAGGAAGATGATAAAACACGCATTTTACATTACCTCGGACGGCAAAAATTTTTTGCATTTTTAATGGAAAATATATTTTTAAAGTTTGGATAGCATAATTTAAAAAAAATAGTTTCATTACCTGTCCAGTAGCCATAGCATAGATCTGTATCCATCATCTAAAAGTAAAGCCAGCTTTTGATTTGATACACACATTGAGACTTTATCCTGTATGAAATAAAGCAGAAAAAATATGCTATTACAGTTTTATCTTCAACTCAATTGGATGCTTTTGCCCAGACTCTTTGCTCCATATATGTCATTTACACCACAGAAAACAAGACAGAATCCTATCCAAGCAAAAATCAGTGGGAATGGAGAATGACTTACTCGGCAACACCTGATTCTCTCTGTGCAACATGCACTACAGCTTTCTTCCGGTCTGATCAAACACTTCTTATGGTAAAGATCACCATCCTATAATCTGGACTACGGACTGACTTCCCGGCTCGACGTGCCTCATCGCCGCCAACCTGATCCATTCTCTGCACATTGACTGAGCCTGACCGTACCCTCTGCAACCACCACCTCCCTGGGCAACCTGTGCCTGACCACCCCAACAGCGAAAAAAAAATTTAAAATGTCATCCGAATCCCACTGTCCCATTTGAAGGCCACTCCCTCTAGTAGCCCGTAGGCTTCTTTTCAGAAGCGATGTGAGGGGAAGGCGGCTCGCCGCTCCTCCTTGCCCACACGGCTGGCTCCCTTCCAGGCCCGATCCCACCCACGGTAAGGAAGGAATGCACCCACCCACACGCCCGGGGCCATTCCTTCACCGGGGCTCGGTCACTCCCTCGCCGGGGAGGTCACTCCCCCACCAGAACCAGAACCAGAACCAGAACCAGAACCAGAACCAGAACCAGAACCGCGCCCGCCCCACCGCCGCCGCTCCCGCTCTGCCTCCCCCACGGCCCCTCAGCGGCACCGGCCCCTCCGGGCCCCGCCCCCGCCCCGCGGCCCCGGCCAATCCCCGCCCAGCCCCGCCCATCCCGCGGCTCCCCATTGGTGGCGCGCGCTCCGCCCGCGGGCCGAGCAGCGCGAGCGACGCAGGCTCCGCCCCCTGTCCCGCTGCGCGCGCAGAGCGCTCGGCCGTGCCCTGGGGAGCGGCGGCCGCGGGGCCCGCGTGGAGCGGCCGTTCCTCCGTGGCTGCGCCGCCAGCACGGCCGGCAACGCGGGCGTGCAGAAGGCGCTTCGGCCACCGGGCAGGAGGGATCACTGCAGAAACCCAAACGTTCTGCAAGAGTGGGAATTGGTGTCCAAGGACATAGTTTACACCTGCACTTGGCTCGCAACATCCCCCTGCAGCGCTACGGGCTGGTTACTTTAGGCGGCCACAGAGCCCTTAAAGGGAACTGGGCCGCCTTGACTTGTTAGCAAAGCGGCCACAGAGTCCCTAAATCAGACTGGGCTGCCTGGAGTTGTTACTAAACTCCCCACATTGCACTGACCGTTCTGTGCAATTTCCAATGGCCCCGCAGAAAAAGACCTGGGGGTGGTGGCCAAGAGCTGCTGAACACAAGCCCAGGTGTGCCCAGGTGGCCAAGAAGGACATCAGCATCCTGGCCTGGGTCAGCAACAGTGCGGCCAGCAGGACCAGGGCAATGACTGTCCGTCCCCCTGTTTTGGGCACCGCTGAGGCCCCACCTTGAATCGTGGGGTCAGTTTTGGGTCCCTCACTGCAAGAAAGACTTTGAGGTGCTGGAGCGTGTCCAGAGAAGGGAATTGAGCTGGGGCAGGCTCTGGAGCACAAGTCTGAGGAGTAGCGGCTGAGGGAGATGAGGGGCTCAGCCTGGAGAAAAGGAGGCTCGGGGAGGACCTTCCCTCTCTCTCCAACTCCCTGGAAGGACACCGGCTTCGGTGGGGATTCCTAACCATAAGGTATCTATCCCATGATCTTTTGCGCCAAGAAGATTGTCACTGTAACTTTAGGATTTGGCAGCCGGGAAACCCTGGGGAGGATGGAGGGCTTTGCTTTAGGGCACGTGTTTTTAAAGGCTGCCCAGGCAGTCGCACATCGTGCAAAAGGTGTACGCTCTGCGCAAGACTTACGGGAATCCTGGAATTCAGTGACTGCGGTGTAAAACTGCCCGCTTCCCTTCCGCCGGCGGATCGGGGCAGTCGCTTGCGTGGTTGCTGCGGGAGCTTTTGTGCATTCGGCTTCGGGACTTTGCTAGGCTGCAATTCGGCAATGTGATCGAATGTGCCTGCTTTCCCTGCCTCCTTGCCGCTCGGGAATGCACAGATGGTGCACGGTGTTCTGCCTGGAGCCGGGGCTGTGTCCGCCGTCCCCTGAGTGCCCGGGGAATCGCTCCCTTCGCTCCGTTGTGTCCGAGCCGCCGCTGCCCCCGCCCCGCTGAGGGGCCAAGCGTGCAGCGGAGCGCCCCCTGCCGGCCGCGAGTGCCCCCGGCCCCGCCCCCTGCCGGCTGCGAGTGCCCCCGGCCCCGCTCCCCGCCGGCCGCGCGGGATCCTGGCCCCGCCCCGCGCCCACCGCAGCCGCCAGCGGCCCCTGCCGGGCGTGGCCAGAGCTGCAGCAAAGGGCAAACACGGCCCCCGGCGGGGGAACCTCCTGTGCGTGTGCTGGGGTTTGTTCTGTGCATATTCTGTACTAAAGAACTGATACTCCTTTCCTGCATTTTTTCAGTCCATAATTTTCGAAGTTATAATGATTTGGAGAGAGCAGTCTTCCTGCCATTCCAGGAAGGTTCCCACTTCCTTAGCAGACATTTAACTTTTAAAACAGGACACTTTGTTAAAAAAAACCAAACCCGGGAACATTTCATGATTTCATGTACTACATGATTTCACATCTAAAGAAACCGGGCTGTCTGCCCTTTTCTTCTCAGGCAATGCATTCCTCTGTCTTCAAGTACAAAAGCAACAAAGCGATTATAGGTAACAGTGGCAGAATACGCTGTGTTACTGTCACAGGGCCTCCCGGCTTACTTCACCAGCTCCTGTCTGCTGTTTGTTGCTGCCCAGTGAAGAAGACTCACATTTTCTTTGTCTGGTTGGCGAACATCATATCCTGCTTCTACCAGTTCTTTGCATCGCTCTGCCATTCCATACCTTAAATGAGACAACACCCATTTACTTACCGTTTGTTAAATATCCTCCAGTTTGGAGACAGTCGCATCCTAAAGAAAAAATACATCTCAATAAGCATCACCCAGCAGTTCCTACTTGAGCAGATTCCACACTGCATTCAATGGAAACCTTGTAAAAAGAGTGGAGCTGTGCCTTGAGGAGTAGAAGCTTCTACTTAACAAATCTGTCTGAAATGCTTTTGGTTTATTTACAATAGTAGCTGTAAGTGATGTTTCTTCTTCCACTACAGGGAGAAAATGAAACTGAAGATGTTTCCTCTGTAAAAATTGAAGCTTTGTAACAATGGACCTCCCGCTCCCAGAGGAAACGTGCCACGGCCCTTGGAGAATTGGCAGTCACCGCTCACAGGCCATCGGAAAAAGGGATAATTGTCACCCCCAGCTCAGCCTCCAGATCGGGGCTGACAGGACTCTCGCCATCCCCTCACGGTGGGATCCTGGCTGGAAGCATCACAGCTCGGGTCAGGACTTTGGGTAGAGACTTGGAGAGCCATTCAGGGCACAAGAGGGTTGGCAGCCCTTAGAAAAGAAAAGAAAAATGAAAGAGCAGGTGCATTTATGAAAAACCCCTTTTTTTTACCGACCCCTGTTTCGGTAGGTCACGGCAGTAGACAGAAGGTAGCACAGATTTGTAGCTGGCACCCAGGCCTGTTCCTGTAACTAGACTGGTTACTGCACTTTTGTCCTGGGTTGCAGTGTATTCTATTACCATCCCCATCAGCTGTTGAAATCAGGTGGGGCAGTGTTTCCTTGCCTCCTCCCCCCAGACTATCTTTCTGTTAATTGCCCATCATTGTCCTGCTGCCTGACTCAGAGATAACTCCCTCTGGACTATCTTCTGTTAATGAGCCTAATCAACACTTTGCCTCATGACTCGTTACCCCATTGTGAGATGCTCCACCCAGAGGGAGGAACCAAGCATCCCATCGTGGATATAATCTGAGGCTGAACACCAGAGACACGGGCTTCCCACTGGATTTCCAGAGGACAGGAGCTACACAGCCACCATTGGACTTCCTGAGGAAGAGCAGACTGTTTTACTACAGGATCACTGCTTCAGAGGACTGCAGCCACCATTCTACCAGACTGCTACCACCACCCTGCCTAACAGGGTGTCAGGTTGTACCTTGACTCTGTCAGTTTGACAGTGTTTTCTTTTACCTTTTTTTTCCCCTTTTCTTTAATTTCCATTAAATTGTTATTCTGACTTGGTGCCTCCCACTGGTTTGTTTTCAAACTAGCACAACTTTCCATCTCCATCAGTTGTTTTTAGGGTAGAGGAAGATATTTGGGAGGGGCACAATGGGCCCAACACCATGGGAGCAAGTCCAGGATGTCAACAGCTTTCAGTTATGAATGAGCAGGAAGCTAAGAGACAAAGTCAGGCTTTTTTCTCATCCTGAAGGTGGAGAAGGGAAAATTCAGAGCTGACAAAAATATACCGTATTGGGGTGCACAAGTGCAGGGAGAACCCTCCCTTGCTGGACAGGAGGTGCTACGAGCATTCAGTGATTCTTTGTTGGCATAGCAAAGTCTCCAGAAGGGAGCTGGGGAGAAATACCACTCCTTCCACCCAGTGTTCTGTAGCTCTGGGCTACACGGTGCAACAAAGTTATCAAGAATTGCTCCGTTACATAACACAACTCCCGAATGTGAGACGGGGTTAGAGGCTGGTAACACCAGGGGGGTTCCCTTGGAGTCCCTAGGGATCACTTTCTCTGCCGCTCCTTCCTCTGCAGCGGCGGTCACCTCACGCTCTTTCCCTGCCCCAGCATGGGAGGCTGAGCCTGCTGGAGCGTGACCATCTGTCCCAGAGTCTCTTTCAGCATCTGCGCATCCTTGCACAGCTCCTGTAGACGCTGCTGTCCCCTGAATCCATGCAGGCCAGGCTGCATTTGCCTGCTGCCAGTGTGAGGGGAAGAAAGAGCAAG
>NW_024580907.1:0-64912 GCF_017639235.1 Corvus kubaryi
TTTTTTTGTGTGTGTTAGAAGTGCAGGCACACAGAATATTCATTTGGCAGAAACCTAATTTTTGAGCTGCTGGAACATGCAGGCTTGGCTTTGTTGTTTGCTGGCTAAACCATGAGGGGAGCCTGGAGAGCAAGGGGGTTACAAATGGTTGTAGTATTCCAGGGCTGCTTTACTAGAACACGTCCTTAACAAAGGATGTCAGAAAGGGAAAATGAGACTTTGAGTGAGAAATCCACATATACTTTTAAACAGAATTTCAATCACTCGGTGCTAAGTTGTATTGTAAGGGCACTAAAATTTCTCTTTTATTAAGAATGAGGAAAACAAAACAGCTGTAGAATTTGGGGTTTTTTTAATAATTAGGCATTGGACATCGAGTGTTTTAAATGTCCAACAGGAGCCTGAGTTTATAACAGCAGTATTTAAATATGCAATATCTGCCTTTTTGATTTCCTTACAGAAATCCACAAGTGTTTCTCTGGCTGTTTATTCAGAATGTTGATTTGTGGTTAGGACGTGACTATCGATACAACAGGCTGCAATACCTTAAAATGGCGAGATCAATACATTAGGGTGTTCTGCTTCCTACCATTTTCATATTACTATGTTTTGCTAAATGTGATAAATTTTTGGCCTTAGCAATTTATTCACCTTAATTAGATACTCTCAGACAATTTACTTGCTGCTGGATATCATGCATTCCTTTCCAAATAAAACAGAAACTTCGATTGACTCCTTTCCAACTGCCTTTGCTATTCCTTGGGGTCTCGTTAAGCTTATTCAAGGGTTTTGGCTTCTAGATCACAATGATTATGAAGTAAGTATGAAACAGTTGAGTCGGACATTGCAGTGCAGAGCTTTAATCAATAGAAGTATTTTTAAAGATTGGTACTTAGGAGCTGTTGAAGCATTAGAAACTTTTTTTAACACTGCTCTGACATCTTGGGCAATAAGTTATGATTTGAAATTTTGCTTTAACTATTTTGACAGGAAATTGATTAAAACAAAGGCATAATCAACTTTATTAATTTTAATATTTAAATTTTCAAAGCCATCTATGGTTAGGTTTTCAGCAGACTGGTTGGGCACTGTTTCTAAAAGAGTGTTTTGGGTACTTTTAACCGTGGAAACTGTGCTGCAAGTAGCAGCAAGATTTGAGACAGAAGACTGCAGAAGTGACTTTTCAACCTGTTCTTCTGATGCTGAAGGTTGTTCTTTACTTGTCACCATGTCAATAGAATCAATTTGTTGGTCGAGTAACTTATTATTTCATATATTTATAAAAAGCAATGTTTGTCCACAGACTTTTGTTAACTTAGAAAAATCTGAATGTTCCTCTTAAAGCATTCACTTTGTTCTCTCTGGCTTGATTCCTTCTTTTCTGCAAATACTGAAGAACTTTTATTGATGTGCCCTGGATCAAGCATTTTGTTAGTTAGACATCTAAGTTTGCTTAACCCCCCTCCAGCCTTGCTGAAGAAAGTTTTGCCCGTGTTTGTTGCACGGGTTTGTGAGTCTGTGGTAATGAAGCTGCTCTCAACTTCTCCAGAATTCCCTGGCCCTGCTCTTCCATCCAGCTACAATCAAGACTGTGTCATGGCAACACATGAGGATAATTCAATCCCTCATGTGCCAGGGAGAGCACAGGCGAGCCCTCAGGTACATCCAGATGATGAAGCCGTCGATGTCCAGCAGCAGTGAAGTGCGGCTGTTCCTCACCGTGTTGTTGTCCAACAGGTAAGGAAATCTCTCCTGCCGTTTTGGCGTTCACATGTTGGGAAATGTGGAGAACTGATGCTACAAATGGGGCTCCCCTCCATTTCCATTTGATCCATTTGATCTTTGAATGAATAGCATCACTGTGGGGCATCTTGGTGGCTCTAGTGTTCCTATTCCTTTCCATGTCCAAAAACTTACCTCCAGGTGCATGGTGGAGGCTTGGGGTCTGTTGCAGCAGCACACCACGAAGTTAACCATAGAAGAGCTGCTCAAGCACATGTATGAAATCTGTCAGGAGATGGGGCTCATGGAGGATTTGCTGAAGCTGCCCTTCACAGACACAGAAAAAGTGAGTTTGGAGAAGAAACAAAAAAATCTTAATCGTCTCTGGCAAGAGAAGAGGCAGAATTGTAGTAGATGTTTGAAACGTGTTCTTTCTCACAGGAGTGTTTGGAGAAGTTTTTACAGACCAATGCTGGTGTTCAGAATCGTGAGTTCCTTTTAGTCCACCATCTGCAGCGTGCCAACTACATCCCAGCGCTCCAGCTGAATCAGTCCATGAAGGCCAATCTGACGGTAAGGGTAGACATCCTGCTGTGTGAAATTACGAATTATATGTTCCAGACCATGGTTGACTCCAGTTAAAAGAGTTTGTTTGCATCTGAGGAATAAATATGTATCTTGTCTTTTCATTCAGTTCCTCAGATCCCTCTGTTATGTATGGTTTAGATTATGGGAGTTGATTTACTTGTTTGTGTGTAATGAAGAGTATGTTGTATGTCATATCCTGTATCTTGCTTTTGCCTGAGAGCAGTCTAGATGCTCCACAGGTAAAATTTGCCTTGTGGGTTTTAGTTGCGAGTTTCAGAGTTGTTCGGGATTCTTACATTTTGGTTTTTTTAACTAGTCTTGCACTTTGCCAAAACTGAAATTGGTGAACTTGATGTGTGCTCCTGGGTGGCACTTGCTGTGTGCAGCAGAGGTGTTCTCCTGTAGCTGTAGAGCAAATTTAGGCCCTAGTTAGAACGAGCAGAGATAGTTCTGTGCAGTGAACTTCCTGTAAATTGTTAACGTCGTGCTTTACACATTTCCATTGTCAGAATGACCGTGATCCTCACCTGAGAGAGAGAGCAGTTGCCAGAAATTCTCTATTAGACCAATATGGCAAGGTGCTTCCCACAGTTCAAAGGAAGCTGGCAGTAGAGAGAGCCAAGCCGTACCGTTTGCCTTCATCAGTCTTAAGAGAAGGTAATTTTAGAGAAGGGAAATACGATGTACAGCCGGCCATCACTTTGATTACACAAGGCTCATATTTTTCCCTCTTGCTTTACAGTGCCAAGGCCAAAGCCTTTATCAACAGTTACAAGGCAGGGCAATGCAGGAAATGTGCATACAAGAGCAACTTTCATCAGTAAAGTGTTGTCCAAAATTGGGGAAGTATGGTTAGGAAATGAGCAGAAAACAAATATCTCACAATATGATAGGTAAGCAGCTTTTTTAAAAAGTTAGTCTTGAGCTACATGTTTGGAGGGGGAGGGAGGAGGAGGTGGAGAGAGAGAGTGAGTGGGAGGGGGCGAGAAAGAGAATTCTGTTTGAATTGTGTTAATATTTTGGTGGGAAGATGCATGTGAATAAAGCTTTGTTTTGCTTTTTTGCTCATATAGTATATAACATTTAAGAATCAATCATATGTAGTGTTTGGAGAGTTTTTCTGCTATGATAATCTTCTCTATACAAATCCATGTATTTACATTATGGCACATATGTTTACAGTATTTAAGACAGCTGAAACTTGAGCTGTTTGTCACTACCATGAAGCTGTTGGTGTACTGACTTTTACAGACTTTTGTGTGATCACATAGTAGTCTTTTACCACTTCCTGCTTGGTTATTTAAAAATAAGCAGAATCTTTACAAAGAGTGGAAAAGAGGCTTGTAATTGTCAGGTGATTGTCTTACATGGGATATGGACAAATAAAGTTGAATTCTGGTATAGCTGGACTTGGAAGGAATGAAAATCAGTTACGTTTTCATTTTCCTTCTAGTCCTAGAACTACAGAGCCAGCAGTCAGTACCCATCCTCTCCCTGCTGCAGAGTTGCCCGATGCATTTCTTGGGACACCTGTTACGAAACTTTCTCAAAAGTGTTCAAGGTATAGTAGAGCTACAGACTTTATATTTCAGAAAGGTGTTATCATGTAAATACATGTGCATGAGTGTATACTTCTTTGGTTTACCAAGGATTCTGTTGCTTTTAGTTTTGTATCTCAAAAGTCAACTTAGGGTCAAAATTAAGTGGAGAATTTGAAATGGTCCCTGCATTGAAATGTAGATTAGTTTTCTCCACTGCTGAGAATTAGGTCACTTGTGCAACTTAAAATTGGGGTATTCTTATGTCAGAGGCAGGGATTTAGGAAATTAGATACGAAATGTAAAGATATAATGAAAAAATGCTCCAATGTGCTTGTCGCTTGTTTGTGGGACTGATAGATCACCCCCAGCGGTGAGGTTGTATTTCTTGTTCATCCAGTGTTTTTGTTCTGCATCATCTGAGATGATCACAGCATGGTATTTTTCATTTATTTGTGCTCCTAGTTTAAATTGTGTGTTTTACCAGGTTACTGGATTTGGTGGTTCGTCCTGTTCCTTCCCGCTCTGTGGCACAGGATGAGAGCCAGCAGTCCCCATGCAGAGCTTCTACTTCTTCCGTGGCATCCAGCCCCCTGAGATCAAATACACATCGCTCCAGCTCCCAAAAGAATCTTCCAAGAGCATCAGAGCTGAATTTACTGGAAACTCCTCTTGTGGTCAAGGTTTGTATTTTAAGAAGTGAGTAGCAACCAACCAAACCAAAAAACTTCTTAGGTTTGTTTTAGGTGAAATTAAAAAAGTATTTAGCAGAAGCACTTCTGCATTGAAATTTTCAGTATGCATGTGGTTATTGTATACACAGTCCTTTTCAAAGCAGTAAGCTGGGAACGGTTTTTAAGCAGGAAACTTTAGTTCTCAGTTGATCACAGTGGACAGCTTGTCCCATAGCTTTGTGAAATAAATTTACTGTATGGAGCAATTCCATTTTCCACCTTTTTCTTATGAAATACCGTCCATACCAATGAACTAGCTTCATCCTCTTTTGAAACCCTTTCAGTACTGTAAAGTAATCTGAGTTAAGAACACCTGAATGCTTCTACATGAAGATACGTAGGTATTTTTAAAGCAGTGTTACTTCCTCTTGTGTGCACCTGATAAATTAGTAAAAAAAAAGCTGTGACTGTTGCTTTGCAGAATTGCTGTCAAATGCAGCAACTGAAAAC
Organism: Corvus kubaryi; assembly: GCF_017639235.1. Taxonomy (NCBI): domain Eukaryota; kingdom Metazoa; phylum Chordata; class Aves; order Passeriformes; family Corvidae; genus Corvus; species Corvus kubaryi. The sequence continues at coordinate 5,033 of NW_024580907.1, forward strand.
GCTGCAGTACAGAGGAAAGTTGAAGTCGTGTGGCTTTTATAAGAGCAGCGTAAAAATTGCAAAAATTACTGGGATAAGAGATAACCTTGCAGAAAACAAGATGTCATATCGTTGTTTCTCGAAGAAGTAATTTTGAAAAATAACTTCTATTTGGTTGGCCATTACAAAGACAAACCAAGAGAAATATAAAAAGGATGCTTTTTTGTCTTTAAAATGTTGGTATTTTTGGAAAAAACAGTGCAGAGGCAAAACTTCTGCTGCTATAAACCCAGTTCATAATTTAAGCTAATTTAAGTTTTGTAATGTAAGCACAGTCTTCCCGTTTTGAAGATTTAACTGGTTTTAAATTAAATGTTTTTATTTCTTTTCCTAGAGAGCTAAAGTTTTGGCCACATCTTCTGGTTTTCCTGGGTTTACTCCTCAGTCTATTCTCAGGTCCAGCCTTCGCACTACACCCCTAGCAACTCCCTCTGCATCCCCAGGACGATCAGTTACTCCTCCTCTACGAGCAAAGGAACCTAGAATATCTTTCAGGGAAGAGAGCTCGAATGCAAAGTGGACTGTTGGGGTAAGCTGGGCTGCAGTTAGCGAGTTTTGCAGATAACGCTGTGATATTTTGACTTTAAAGTTTGCCAAAACTCCTTACACTGAGAATCTGGATTGTGAATCAGAATGGCAGAATTTGGTCAAAAAAAGATTGTGTTATGCTAGACCTTCTGTAGCATCATGTTCCTGCAGGAACATATTCTTAACAAACATCAGGGACCTTGGTGGCTTTTATTCAGATGTTCTTAGGACCTCTGGTGGTTCAGCTTTCAGCTCTACCTTTTCAAATGGTAGTGTTGCAGGAAGGTAAGGAATATAGATCGAGCCTCTTGTTTGGGTTTGTTACATTTTGCAAATTGAATATCTGGGAAAGCAACAAGTCATAAAGCTGCATTGACTTTCAACCTGTCTTTTTGCAATGTTGGGTTTACTTAAATGATTGTAAAAAGAGACTCCTGATGAAGAGAACTGTAGTGTTTTCTGTTCTCTGAGCCCTAAAGTTCTCGGGTTTGCTTCTTGCCTTGCACCCCGGGTAGCATCCATGTAGTTTCCAAATGCAGTGGGTCCATCTGACCAGCTGTGGTCCCTTCTGCTCCTGCAGTTGTGTAGCTGGATTCTGTGGTTCAGCCCATCAGGCAGTTGCCAGCATAATGTACCCAAATCAGGGGCACAACAGGGGCATGTGCTGCTATCCCATGTGTGAGTAGCTCATGTATGTTACAAGGAGCTACTCAATTGTAACAAGAGGTGCTCTCTCCTGTATGAAATTCTTACTAATAGTGGCACTATGGCCAGATGAATTTACTTGTTCCATGTCACAGCCATAGTTGAACACCAGCATATTTTAGTAGTGCATGTGTGTTGAAAGGGCAAGCATGAAATAGAGAAATCTGGAGTTAAGATTTTATTAGGCAAAGCTTTGTCTTCCTGAAAACACACTGGTAAGCCCATTGAAGAGGCTTGAGATGACATTATGAGCAAGACTGACTTCATCTTAATTCTTCAGTGTCGTGGAAACTCAATAAGCAATCTAAAGTGTGATTAATTTTTACACTTAGCCTTAAATCTAAGATAGTGCTAGAATGAGAATTTTTTATTGCCTCTCTAAGGGGACATGTGTAACTTAGAAATATCAGTATTTATTGGGGTTTTTTGTTTTGCTTTGGCAAAAAGCAGACTCCTGTTGCTGATCTGAACTTGTGTTTTAGGTGACAGAAGATGATAAAGCACTATTTGGAGCTTCATCTGAGCATCATCATGGCTTGATGGAGGATTCTTGGTCTGAAAGTAGAGAGAAACCAACTCTGTTTACTCTGAGCAATCCTGGGGGTGATCGTGCTGAATTGCAGGAGTCTTTGGAAAGCTTACCTGGAGGTGATTTGGAGAAGATGGATGTCAGCAAAGAAAATAGTAATTTCTCTGTCAGATCAGACCAGACTACTTTGGAGTATCATGATGCAAAATCACCTGGTGATTTTGAAGATGATGTCATCTTTATAGCTGCTAAACCAGCTAATTCTTCCACTGAACAAACTGGTGATGTTCAAGAATGGGAGAAGGAGGAAGAAACTGAAATGGTCGAAGATAAACCTTTCCAGATGAAACAACTAGATCCTTCAGAACGAAGAAAAGAAGCAGGTGTGTTTCATCCTGTGATAACCTAAGTTTCTGAATTTTTCAAATGTCTTCAAAAGATTAAATTATTGATGAGTGCAGCAGTTTAATGATGAGTTTTCACAAGTGCCCTGTGCTTTTAAAATTACCTCTTATGTTTTAAGTCCTTTTTTAAGTATCCCAGACCTATGAATGTATACTTCCTTGGCTGGCATTTCTTTTGTGTGCAGTGGCAGTTGAAAGGCAGCAGTGATTTGTGGGAATGTTAAGAGGGATACATGTTTAAAGCTTGGGCTTCTGGTTATGTTTTAGAGGTACTTCTGTAGTTTGCAGGTTTTTTTACGTTGTTTGACTGAAATTGTGCATCATCAGGCTTCTTGTTCTACTGCAAAGAAGAACTCGGACCTTCTGTGCCTTTGAAGTCTTGGTAGCATTATTTTGCTAAATGCCTGTCCTAGATGAAATGCATAAAGGATCACTTTGAACTCATATGAGCAGTTTAAAAGAAGTGATGTTGAGTGGAATGGGGAAGTCATCCATCTCTTCGTTTTTGTAGGATTTGTGGAAGAATCAAATGCTACATGTCCTACCCTTCCTGAGGGTGATAAATCGGTGTTTAAAGCTGCTGAGGCTGCTACTTCAAGGGCTGGAAAAGAAGGGTGAGCTTATGAAGTAGATACATCTTTGGGTTCACACAACATTCAGCTGCTGGCTTTTCTGTGTTTGAAAACTGATTTTGACCTGGGATTAGTTCCTTCCTGTGTTCTTATATATAAGGGCCTGTCTATTCCATTCTGTCTCTGAGCAAAAGTAATCTGGCATGAATGTAATGCACACTGACTAGCTGTCAATTTGAGCCTTTTTTCTCAAATCATTGCAGATCCCAAAGTATGATGATAAAGACTCCATTCAAGAGTCTATACAGACCTTGTTACAGTTTGAGAGTTACTAAGCAGATACTGTGAACATAAGCCCTGTTTTTTTATGAAAATTGTGTAGTTAAAAATTAATCCTGAGATCCTGTAACTTCCGTGGGTTTCTTTTGGAGTTTGAATGCTTTCTGACAGTATTTTTTACACTTAATTTCTGTTTTCTGTATGTGCTCAATTAGCATCTATTTGTTTATGGAAAGGGAAGCCATTTCTCACCAGGTACTTTAAAAGCTGCAACTGCTTATTCATAAAGACAGGATGTCAGCAATGAGAGAACCCTTAATTTCAAGTGGTAACTTTCACCTGTACAGACTTTTGTTCGGTTGGTTCTGAACCTCTGTTATTGTAGTTGCCCGCTTTCTACAGAAGACAAATAATACATTATTCTGTAACACACATCTGTTATGTTATTAACTAGTGTTAGATAGCTGGAAAGAATGTCAAGTACGTGGTTCGTTGCATAAAGTGAGTTAGAAAGTGAATTACAAATTGAGTCACAAATTGATTATGTTGAAAGAATTTCTAATTTTTCTTGTATTTTTTCTGGTTTGAAACTTGAAGACTTTACAGTGAGCAAGTAACTTGTAAAGCTCTTAAAAGTTTGTTTTCAAGCTTTATGATGAATTTCTCTCTTTCTGTTCATGAAGTGAAACAGCCTACCAGGAGTCTGAAATGACCTCTTCATCAGAAGAAAAAGCCATACTGGTTGCAACAAATCCACAGCTCTCTGAATCCCCAGAGGCAGACAGTGAACGTATGTTGGAAATACTCTGTGTGTTAAAGTAGCAGAGCTCCTCAAGTGAAGTGTGTAGTTTTCCATACTGCTATAGGTGTCTCAGATTGAAATAGTAGTAGCATGTTACTGCTAACTTTCATTAAACTATAGAGAAAATACACTCCTTCAAGAAAGTCCTTGTAAAAAGTGCATAGTGAATCTTCTTGATCAAAATATTTAGATGCTGGTAGAACTCAAAGTATTACAAGGAAAGACCAGTATTTATTTCAATGTTGTACACCACTACCAATTTGTGTGCCATGGGATCTGCTGTTTGATTTACTATTTTAAAAGGTGATACATCCTCAGTATTCAGACTGAAGAAATTATCTACCATGTCTTTCCAGCCACATTTTCCTCTTTTATTTTCCATCTATGGACTTGGCAGCTGATTTTCTCCTCCTTCTTTCTTGCTGTGGGGCTGCATTCTTTAGCAGATCTGTAGTTGTTGCAGTTTAAACCCAGTCGACAACTAAGCCCCACACGGCCGCTCACTCATTTCCCATGGGTGAATGGGGGAGGGAATGGGAGAGCTAAAGGTGAGAAAACTCACGGTTGAGATAAAGACAGCTTAATAGGGAAAGCAAAAGTCTTGCATGCAAGTCAGGCAAAACAAGGAATTCATTCACCACTTTCCATTGTCAGGCAGGTGTTCAGCCATCTCCAGGAGAGCAGGAAGATGAGTCATGGGAAGACAAACACCATAACCCGAATGTCTCCTGCTTCTTCCTTCTTTGCCCTGCCTTTTGTCCTGAACATGATGCCATATTTTATGGGATGTCAGTTGGGGTCAGCTGTCCTGGCTGTGTCCCTTCCCATCTTCCTGTGCAGCCCCAGCCCACTCACTGCTGGCATGGTGTGAGAAGCAGAAAAGGCCTTGGCTCTGTGTAGGCTCTGCTTAGCAGTAACTAAAACTTCCCTGTTACCAACACTGCCTTCAGCACAAATCCAGAATACAGCAGTACCAGTTCCTATGAAGAAAATTAACTATCCCAGCCAAAACCAGCTCAATAGTTTTAGCTTTTGGAGAAAGCCCAATATATGTGGCAGGATGGAGAACCATATTGTTGGCTCTTGTTACCTCTTTTACTTCTTTTTGCTTAAACTTGTGTCATTTATGTAACAGTTAATGTAAAATTACATAAATCTCTTCTAGCTGTGATAAGTATCCTTGACAGTGAGGACAGGGTCAGTACTCCGTCTGAAAATCGCCTTGAGGGCAAGTGTGTGGATTTACCTGAAGAATGTAACCCTAAGGCAGCTGAAGTTGAAGAAGACCATGTTTCTAACAATCCTCCTAAAACTGAGGAAATTAATGTAAGTAAACTATTTTCCCATTTCCTACAAAATAGAAAACAGTTTGCAAATTGAGGACAGACCTGTTCTGACAATTAGGAGACAATAAAAAATGTGTCCATTTCTTGAGCTGCTTAACACAAGTTAAAACCTTGATGTTGTAAGGGCAGATATGTTTTTCTCTCCTGCATTTTCTGTTCCTATAACATGAATGGGATCTGTCTAAACTTAGGCATTTGACAGCAAACAAAACCAAAATAAATGCCTAAACTATTTTTTTAAATAGCTAGGCATTAATTTGATTTACTTGAATTCAAACTTTTTTATTTGACTTAAAAAAATAGTTTTAATGTTAATAAGAAAGTTACAGGAGTGCAGCTTCTTTGTACTGGAAATCATTTACCAAATGACAAAAAGATGTGGGAACCAAACTCCGAATTATTTAGGTGCTTAGGTCCTTTACTGTTTGTTCCTTCTTAACACAAACAGAATTTCCAGTAATGAGCTCATTTTGGTGTCAAGATACTTCTTCAAGAGATGGAGGTATTTAGAAAATGTGTTATCTCATGCAATCCAAGTGACTCCTTAAAGTGCAGTGTTGAGTTGTTGGATGCGATCCCTGGCCAGTCTAAGTGCTGCAGTCACAACTGTCATGACTGAGGCTTTAAGCAGTGGGGAGCCAATTGTATTTTACCCTGTCCGAGGCAGAGTGGGTCACTCTGGCTGTGGAGCAGTGCAGAGGGCACTGCATTGTGATGGTCACTGCTGGTTACATACACACCTTGTGTTGGAAAACTGCTGCCTGGTCATGGGCAGTGGGAAATGGTCAGTTCTGAACAGAAATACCAGAACCAGAGCCTGTGAACTGCACACAGGGACTGCTCTGATCTCTGTGCCTTAAACACACAAACTCTCATCTGTCGTACAAAATCACATTGTTTCACATTTGGGGTGATCTTAAGGGAAATGTCCTCAGTTTCATCTAGCTCGGTGTGAAATTAGTCTGTTTGGTAATGAGTGAAGTATTAACAGACTTTTTTTTAACTTTAGGTTATAGAAGATACCTCAGAACCAGCACCTGAAACATCTCCATATAGTGAACTAGATCCATCAAGCGATCTTCATTATAGCTATGAAAATATCGAGCAACAGTTTGCATGTGATTTTCCTGATAATAAAGATAGTGAATGTGATGCAGCTGAGGGAGATGGAGACCTTTTTCTATCTCAGAGTAATTTTACCTTAGTTTTGGAAGGAGAAGAAGGGGAAGCAGAGATGGGAGACCCTACATCAGTAGATGCTTCTAAACCAGATGAGACAACAACAGAAGAACAGGTCAACCCTGTGACCAATTTAGGAAATAATGAAAGCCAGGAACATGTTACAAACTCAGTGTCCACTGTAACTGGTGATCAGGAATCTCAAAATATTGCAGAGTCACTCCCATATGTGCCTGAACCTATTAAGGTTGCCATTGCTGAGAACTTACTGGATGTAATTAAAGACACAAGAAGTAAAGAATTTACATCTGAAGTTGTAGAACAATCTATTCATGAAACCATAGGTAAAAAGGTAACTAGATTCCAGAAGGCAAAAGCTCCCTTAACACCTGTGCTGGAAGCAGTGGGAGAGGAAACCAGCAGACATCATTATGGCATTGCTCCAAGAACACGCACAAGGGGACAGCTGAGTAGAAGTCCAGGTGTTCTGTCAGCAGGCACTCAGCAGCTGCTGAAGACAGACAGCCCAGCTCTGCTTGGACTGTCTCCTCGGAGGAGTACCAGGCGAACAAAAGAAGCGCCTGAGACTCCCAGTCTCCCATCAGAGGAAAATGCTCAAGAGGAGCAAACACCTGTGGCGCCTGTCACTCCTAGGAGAGGTAGGAAACCTAAAGTGTCAAATGCAGAAAAAACAGAAAGCAGCCATTCTGATGGACAAAATGTGTCTGACAGTATGCGGCCAGTTACTCCCAGAAGAGGACTAAGGAGAGCAAAGGAAGCTGCGCCTGAACTCCAAGAAGAGGCTACTACTGACGAAACGCCTCTTGCTGAAGGTAGCATTATTACTTCTTTCGCTTCCAAAAGGACTAAAGGAGGAAAAAGTTCAGCTGGAAATCCAGAAACTAGCAAGAGTGATACTGATCATAAGGTAAAAACAGCAGTCAGTCCCAGTAGAAGTGCAAGAAAATTGAAAAGCTTTAATTTACAGTTTACTGAAGATACTGTTAAGGATCAACAGGTGCAGCCTAGTGACCAACTCCTTTCACCTGTGCCAAGTAAAAGAGGCAGAAGAAGAAAGATTAGTTCATCAGAAGTTTCAGAAAATTCTGATCTTGATCTGTCTAAATCGTCGCTTCCTCAAACAGAATTTAAGCTTCCTGTCACACCTAGAAGAAGTGCTAGGAAGGCAGCACGAAACCTCTTGGCAGACCCAGAGTCTACCTCTGCTCAGGAAGACACACATTCAGGTGAGAAAGTAGAAGTCCTTGATACTCCTAAGAGAAGAACTAGAAGAGTGCCACATGAGAATCCAGAAAAAGTGGATACTCACGAGCAAGCACCTGCAGAGCCAAGCGAGGAGCCAACCACACCTAGGACTACGGTAAGGACAGGACGTCGGGGCAGGAAGAGGCGATCAATGTCCGAGGAGACCTCCCAGGGACCTGGTGGCAGTCCTTTGCTGCTCGAAGACATAAACCCCTCAGGACATGATCAGACATCAAGAGCTCTGACAGATCGTGTTACAAGAACCAGATCCCGCAGAACTGCCATCCATCAGAAACTGTCTGCTGAGGAAAATGAGGCTTTCCTTTTCTCTCCTCCTCTCACAAAGCTGACTAAGAAATTTGAAGGTAGGTGCATTATGTTTATATGCAAAATAGGGCATATTTCCTCTTTTTTAAACCACAGAAAACAAACTGCGAGGATGGCTACAAGTATTGTAAAGAATGGAAGCATGCAAAAGAAAAAATTTGCCAAGAGGCAATTCATCTTTTGGCTGAACTCTGTGTGACTGCCTGCTTAGTTCTGGTAGAAACAGATTATGAAGCCAGTCTAAGCAGTGAAATTAAACTTAGCTATATTTTTGTGAGGAACCTAATTTCTATCAGATTTTGAAAACCAGAGATTATTTGTGAATATGCCATCCCTTCCCTCCGCAAAGGAGAAATAAAGGATGTGTGCTTCCAAATTCTGTTCAGTTTTCAAGTTCAGATGAGCTGCATCTTGCAACAAACTATACATCTGTTTAATTATGTGATTATTTTTCATGGGTGTATATTTCGTCAGTGAAATCAGTGTACACAGTAGTCTTTTAATCAGAATACATGATAAATTTTTTTGAGATGTTTAAGGACTGTTGATGCCTCTGGAGTATAGTATCTTTGATTTGGTAAGTGCAGGTAAAATCACTACACTGGCTTAGTTTTGTTTCACTATTTATGGTAAAAGAAAAGAAGAGGCAGTTACTAGGGGGAAAATGCCTTTGCATGAGGTGTTTATAAAGCTGATTGGACCTTTATTTCAGGAAGCTATTGTGCTCTTATTTGTCAGCTGTAATTTAGTATTACTGTCCCTCATGTATAACCTGTGTGCATGCTAACACTGCATTGTCATTACAGGTGGAAAAACAGACCATCCTGTGCAATTTAACGATTTAGACCCGGATTTGTCTTCTCAATTTGTCTTTTCACCCCCTCTTTTGAGGTCAAGGAGAAAAACTGTAGCTAGCATTTCCCGGATTGTGAAAGAAGCAGTAAGTAAAAACTCCAGTTGTCCCATGTTCTTGATTTTAATTCTGTACCTTTTTTGAGATCATGCTTTGCCTTTTTCGTTGGAAACATATCTAAAAAGAGCTTCAAATGAATCAGCTAAAATTTGTTTTTCTTCATGAAAACTAGCTACAAAAGTCAGTTTTGAATCTATGTAATTCAAGAATTGATAAATACTGTTTTGCCTTTAACAAAAGGCACAGTGGCTTTCTTTAAACTTACTTGGTATGTCATCTGTTAATTTCAGAGTTTGAACTTTTGGAATGGTAAAATAATTTGATGTGGAAGGTTTGTTTTTGCACATGCTTTGGGATGTAACTTTGGCATGATTTCTTAATGAAAAAACATTATTATTCTGTAGAATTGTAAGAACTTGTTCATGGGTAACATTTTTGTTGCCTTAATGTAGGAGGTTCCAGCTAAAGAGGAAGAGGATACCAAATCCATAGAGTCTGGGGGAAAGCAAAAATTGAAGAGAGGTAGAACTCCAAAATCAAAAATGAAGAAAGCAAGCAAGTATGAAATAAGTTTTGAACAGTTATTTGCATTTCTTAATGTGATGGTGATTCACCTGTTGAGCACCTAACTACTTCTTCCTCACTTGGCTGTGCAGGTCTTCTCTCATTCTATCAGACTGTCCAGCTTGCTGGTCTAATAGGCACCTTTTCCCCATTTAAGGGTTTGGTTTTCTAATGGAAACAGAAGAGGGAGGGGATAGAAAAGGGCAGGTGGATACTTACTGCAAGTGGTGACATTGCAATGCTCTTAACATTATCTTACTACACCTTGTGAAACCCCACTCTTCCAGTTTAGTTTCTCATACAAGGCCGGGAAGTGGCCAGACGATGAGTAAAGGGAATAAAAACAAAACAAATCTTATTTATGTGCCTTTTCTGCCTTAATTCTATCTACAAAGAAGCCCATGTGTTTTTCTTGGGAACTGATTTTGTAATGCCAGTTTTTTCCTCGATTAAATACTGTTTGTAATGAGTAATTGATTTGATGCCTATCCTTCTTTTCAGAACCACAAAAGAAAGTTCTTGGTCACCTCCACCAGTGGAAATAAAATTCATCTCTCCTTTTGGAAGTCCAGTGGATGGAACAAAAACAAAACAGAAGGAAACTACAGATGCAGCAGGGAAGACCCTAAGAAAGAACAAAAAGAGACTGTCTAATTTTCCAAAGCCAGTTGTGCGCCGGAAGATGCTGTAACTGTTTTTTTAAGTTTATAATGTACACCACTGTTTGTAAAGTCATCAAAATTGTGTGAATTAGTAAAAAGAAGAAAAATCATCTAATTTGGAAGAGATAATTTATATAAATTATTGTAAAATTTCATAAAAAAATGGTCTTCAGTAAGTAACTCCATATGGAGTGTGATTTCCTCAGTCAATGCAGTTTTCTATTTTATATTAAGACTTCATACATTTATATAATATGTAAATACAGGTTATTTTAGGAATGTTAAATAAAAATGTATACTTCCCAATGTGCTTACTGTCTGATAGCTTTTTGAGGGAATATTGGGTTGAATGACCTGTATTGCTCAGAACTTTGTTGTTTTGCGGGAGTTACAGACTCTCAAAAGTGATTCCAAATGCTTTTTAAAAGTTTGTTTAGAATTCCTGTAACAAGTAAACATTTTAAATATACTAGTTTTAATTTTAAAATTATGTTTTACCTTCTGGGACAAATAATTGGACTTAAAATACAAACTGGTAATTCCTTACATTCACAGTTAAGTTGTACTGTATTGAAGTCAGAATGTAAACAATTGTGTTTTAAGCTGTGCAATATTTTTTTTTGTATTTTCTTAAACTTTGGGAAAGCTGCTCTTCAGTTCATAAAACCAGATCACACCTCAGATGTGTCATTTTTTCTTAAAATTTGTTGTCAGCAAAAAGTTAACTGTACAGATGGTGTGATGCTTACAATAGCATATCAGATTTAAAAGGATACTACCCAGATACTTCGGAATTTGAGCCAAAATTATTTTCTTAATATGACTTCTACTATAATTTCAATACTTATTGTCTGTAAACATGCTTTGCAGTATTTGAAGCCTGCATATCACAGCACTGAAAACCTGATGGTGAAGCTAATGTAATAGCCTGAAAAAGGTACAAAAATGTACAGAAATCTTAGTTACAAACCGTATTTTTGAATAATTATTTCATTAACAGTCTTGGGTTAAGGAGTATATGTCCCTATAAAGTTTCAATTTGTATAAATAAAGTCACAAACCTATTCTTTTAAAAGCAGACATGGAAGTACTATTTTGATGTGCAGTCTTTTAGACAACGGATTATTTTTCTGTATGTTAATTTATATATGGATGCAACTTTGAAGACTACAGAACGGTGGAACCTGATATTAAACTTTTCCATTAGTAAAAACTACTACAGTTATTTTAAGACATAATTTATTTATTAACTAACAGCTTGTACATAGTGAATGAATGTATTCATAACAGACTAAGCTTGTGAAAGAAGATTGTTCTGGGGCTGTGATTTTTCTATCTCAGAACAGATCATTCTAGAGAAGCAATTGCATGCACTTGGATATTTTTCTCCTTGGGGAAGTATTCATTACTGAAAGAAAGCCTAAAAAAAAGTCAGATGTTTAAAATGTGGAAGTGGCAGTTTGACTGAGACCTTTGAGTCAAGTTAGTAATCATTTTCTCTGTATATTTTGTACTTGAATGACTATAAATACAGTCAAAGAGGAAAGGGGAGGGAAGTTCTAGCAATATTATTTTATATTCACATTGCACAGAAGTGCAGTGCATAGCTCAGAAAATGGGGTAAAAGGTCAGATTTTCAAAACTGAAATAGAATACAGATGGCACATCTGATTGTTTTTTGTAGTGTGCAAGAATATTTGTAAAATACTTTGATTATTGTCAAATGGAACTGACTGACGAAATGCTAGTAAGGATTGCTTAATAGGGTTTTAACACATTTCTGTCATTTATACTTATATGTGTATATTTTTTGGTATGAAAATTAATTGGAACAAATGAAAATACAGCATTAGCTGATTTATTAATTTTTAGTGTCTATTTTATTTACACCTCAGCTAAAATATCCTCATTTGGCTGTGCTTAAGAAGAAAGCAAGCAATAGCAATAAAAGACAATTGGCATTGTCATATAGATTCAATAACTTCCTAAAGGTTTGCAATTTTCTAGTAATTTTTTTACTTAAAAGGAGTTTTGATTACATGTTAAAATGTTTTACTCTTTTCTTCCCCTTTTTTGTAACTTGGATTCAGTGCATAGTTCTCCAGTCTGACCAGATTCCCCAAGGAGCAGTTTAAAAAGGAATGTGAGCATAATGTGTAAGCAGGAGTGGGAGCTGAGAAATTTAAAGGACACAGAAGGAAATGGAAGCAAAACCAGACACTGTGACTTTCTGTTTAGAGCCTGAGAAAAGCAAGAAGCTGGAGAACAGTGTTAAGGCACGAACTCTGTCATCCTCAGTCAAGGATGGGTTTATAATGAAGTGAAGAAAATAGATTTTATGTGGGTGCTTTCTGTGTAGGCTTGCTACACGTGTGAAGGATGAGTGGAAAAGATGATTTGCAGCTGTTTGCACATGTATCTGAGAGGGAGAGAATTGTAGTGGCAGGGAAGGACAGGAGGGGCCTGTCAGAGGAGGTGGGATGTATCATGGATGGATGCAGGAGGCTGTAAGGGCATAGAGCTGCAATTTTCTTGAAAACAAGATGGGAATTTCACAGGAACTACAGCTCATCACTAAATAGAACATCCTGAAGCTTTTCTATAGGAAAGTAATTGCTTGAAGGGTGTATGTTTTTATCCCCTAAAGAAAGGTTAGAATTTCTCAGGAGTGTAGTCACGTATCTGCTTTAATCCACTGTTGGATGGCCAAAAGCTGAAGCTGGATTGTGCATCTGTACCTCTGGAAGGTTGAAGGCCTTGGGACAGCCAGAATCTTACCTTTCAGAAAGAGTAACATGGGGTGTAATGGCAGGTTTTATTTCCAGGAAACACACAGGAGGATATTAGTGATGGGAGTATCAACAACATTAAGGACTGTTGTATTTTGTATTTTGTAAAGAAAAGAAAGGTCACAGTGGAAATGGTTCTCTTGAGTTACTTCAGAGGGTTAACATAAATACTCCTAAGACTTGTTTTTCTTCAATTGTTAGCTAAGGCTGATGAAAGTATTCATTCCAGGTTATAACACAAAGGAGATTTAAACCTATTTTACTTTCAATAGCCACTCAGTGCTTGAAGCGCCAATTGATTCACATTGACTTTATTTGCCTTAATATTTGTACATGTCCAGTGTGCAAGTAAGGGCACAGATAACTATTTTAATCCCCCACCAGAACTTCCTCTCATGGAAGACTACTCTCAGGGTTGTCAGTGCAATGGATTTATTTGCTGCAATTTCATTACTTCCCATGTAACTAATAATATAGCAAAGTTGTTGATTTCTGGTGGGGAAAAAAGCTACAGGCAGAAACCAATCTACAGGTTCTCATGAATAGTTGGACAATGCTTGCCACCAATTAGTCTAGGCCAGTCTGAAAATACTGAAATAATAGAATTTTAGGCAATAGGACAGTGTTTGTTTCTTTTGTTCATACTTTTGTCTTCTGTGCAAGCTTCTGAGTTTCTGTTCCAGGAATGCTTTTTTCACCAAAGTAGTCATGATGAGTCTCTTTGATATGCTTGAAGATAAACGTTCTGTGGTTCCTGTTGAATTAAAGCTGTTGCCAAAATAAAATGCATTTTCCAGCACTGGGCTGTGTGCATGACCAATATGTGAGGTAGAGGGAAAACTGCAAATTATGGTTACTGATGTGTCCGTTTGTTCAGGTCAGTTTCTCCTTGACTGTGTCGTGACTCAAGAGCAGGCTCATCCCACGGCAGTCATTGATGTGCTGTGCAGAACTTGGTTTAAATCGGAACTGAAACATCAATTAGTAGTGCATGACTGCTTGCCTGTATTTTGATACTACAGCTGGGATTGTAGTAACAGTAAGAGAAGGATGCAGGAGATGGGGGTGTGATTTCTGTGAAAACCAACAGCACCACCATCTATGACCACAGGCTTCCATTGCACAGGAAAACCTTTGCTTTTGATCTGACCTGTTGCAGCTTCTGACCATGGTGTCTTCCTTAAAGGACAAGAACAGTGTACTCATCTCAGCAGGACCCAACAGTTACACAGGCCAGGTAAGATTTTATTCAAAGAAGCAACTAAAATCAGTTTTTGCTAATACACTGTTGTAGAACAGTCAGGTTTTTTTATCTCTGCTTACTAACATTCACTTCAGTGTAAGGCACATGTCTGGTGGTGGTTTGAAGTGTTACGTAGTGTCACTTACACTTCTGTCATCCTGGAACTCTGCTGCTTTCGAGCATGTTTACAAATCTTGCTTCCTAATTTGAACTGTTAAGTGGGGCGCTCCTACTGAACAGCAGTTTGCACACCTATGAAGAGGATGCACTTGGTTGTTCTTTTAGAGAGGGATCTTGTGTGGTCTTGGGCAAGGAGTGCTGGAGGACACCTGGCCAGGCTGCAATGCAGCTCTGCTGGCATAGAGTCAGACCAGCCCAGGGAAGAGCTACTTGACGATGATCAGTTATGGTGCAAGCAGAGGCCTGGCACCTCTTGTGTGCAAAGAGCTCTTCAAAATTGCACAACACTGGAAAAAGAACAAGTAATACAGGATTTGCACAAAGTGTCATTTATTTCCAAGACCTTTCCAGGTTGTACTGTAAAGGACACGGTTGCTTTCAAATTGGCAAAAACAGTTGCTCCATATACTCAGTTTCTAAGAGTACAAGACATAGTGAATCCTATAAACTAGTGTTGAACAAAATGTTGATGTATTAGAACTAGATTTACAGATAAACCTTAAAATAATTTTGTTTAAGTTAGTGAATTTATTATAGCCAAGCTTAACATTTGATGTCAGTGCCTGCCTAAGTAGTGGCAGGATGTTACAAATCTGCTAACCCAGGGCATCTTCCTTCCTGCCCCAGGAGCCTGTCCTGGTGCAGTCCATACCTTGGGGTGTTTCTGTCCCAGACCCATGGATGTGGGTGCTGCTTTCCCCATGGCAGGTTCAGTGGGTAGCGAGGCTGAACATGCACCATGCACAGGCATGACAAGAGCACGTGTGGCTCTGCAGGCTGCTGGAGACAGGGCTGTGCCTCTAACACCTGCCTTCGAGCACTGTGGCAACTCACCATAATTCCCCTCCCTCGCCTGTAGGTTCCCACCCCACCATGTCTACAGAGCTCCAGAAGATCAGCACAGCTTCAAGCCTGGCAGTTTTTCTGTGCCCCCACCCTGGGCTGCCTCCCTGACCTCTGGCTGAGACACTGAATCGTCCCAGAGACAGGTTTTCCTCCTGTTCACTGGCTAGCCCACCTGAAGTCTGCTAGCAATTTATATATGCACATCTGGCTAGGGAAGAATGCAACCACCCGTAACTGTGGTCTCCAGCCCAGCTTCTGGCGCTGAGACCATCCATCACTTGCTGACACTGCAGACCTGGACCTGAGGTCACCTGGGACCTGACTTTGGTTGCTGACACTCACACAATGACCTGTGGTCCCACCAGTTGCTGGCACTGGGACCCTTGTATGATCTGAACACTATAATGTAGCGCATGTTCTCACACAGACTCACAGGATCACTGAAGTCCAGCTCCTGGCCCTGCACAGCACCATCCCCGAGAGTCACACTGTGTGCCCAAGTGCATTGTCCATTTCTTGAGCTCTGTCAGGCTGGTGCTGTGACCACTTCCCTGGGGAGCCTGTTCCAGTGCCCAGCCACCCTCTGGGTGAAGAGCCTGTTCCTAATATTCCTAATATCCACCCTAAACCTCCCCTGACACAGCTTCAGGCCTTTCCCTCTGGCCCTGTCACTGGTAAGCAGAGAGCAGAGATCAGTGCCTGCCCCTCCTCTTCCCCTCATGAGGAAGTTGTGACTGCAATGAGGTCTGCCCTCAGTCTCCTCTCCTCCAGGCTGAACAGACCAGGTGCCCTCAGCCACTCCTCCATACAGCTACCCCCCTAGACCCTTTACCATCTTCGTTGCCCTCCTTTGGATGGTCTCTAATAGTTTAATGTCTGTCTTACAGCGTGTCTCCCAAACCCGCAGGGTATCCTTCTGCAGGTGATGGATACGTTGTTTCTGGAGGCAGCCAACACGACCTCTCCTCAGGGCACGCCCGGCCGGTAGAGGCTGAACTGCGCCCTGCAGTGCCTGACAACAACATGGCTGCTGCTTAGCCAGGCAGGGCCGTGTCTGCGGGAGGCCTGGGCGATGACAGCCAAGGACTGCGTGACTTGCTGCTCTGGGAATTAAGGTGTCACGTACAGTTTTGGAGAAACAGTGGTGACAGGCGTTTCCTGCTGTGACACTGTTTTACTGGTGTGGTGGGGAGAATAGAATCCTTAAGTAGTTAGGAGAGAGTCACCGACCACCAGGGCCTGTTGCATGGGTTGCAGGTGTTTCTGCAGTTGATCTTGTCAGCTTGCTGGCTGTAAAAGCCTGTTGGAGAGTAACATGTTCCAAACCCATCTGGATACAGGCTTGGGCAGCCTGCTGTAGGTGGCGGCTTGAGCAGCAGGGCAGTCAGACAAGATGACTGCCAGTGGTTCCAGAAGGCCTTTCTAGAATTTCGTTACGAACCCAAGATTCTAGAACTTGAGCTGGGAGGGACAAGCAGTGAAATACCACTCTGCGGAGTTCTGTACTGAGACCCTTGGCACCTATGTCTCTCTGTCCGGGTAAAGCAAGCAATGTAGAGACAAGATTGGCACAGCACAGGCTTCAGGAACTTTTGCTTGCTCAGCTATCTTAGACAGACTGCAGCTCTTGGATGAAAGTAGAGTTGTGTCAGACAAGAACCACAGCAGATAGCTGGGTAAATTTGCTCTAATGTCCAATTCTGATCTGTGTTAGTTTTGTTTGTTTTCTCACTTAAAAGGAAGTCAGATCTTTGGTCTGCGTCTGATACAGAATCTTAGCTGTTGGGGCTATTGGGATAGAGTGCTGAAATCCTTTCTACTTCTCATTTTCTGCTATAGGTTTGTGCTTCCTGGAGAGCACAAACTTTTTGAAATACGATTTTTCTGAGATCACAGCTTGCTAACCTGGATGAGTAGACCTGAACTCAGTGTGTTGTTCTCTTTCCTACTATTTATCTTGTCCATCCCTGTGTCACTTTTTGTTGATCTCAGAGGCATCAGAAAAGCACAAGATTCTCCTTTTGCTCTGCTGTGAGATGAAAAACTGTCCTGAGTTCCATTTTTTTTAAGCAGAAAGAGCTACAGATGATGTATAGGAGATTTGTCACTGCATACTGATGAAGCTTGGGTCAGTCTCAAAGATATTTATGGCTGACATGAGTCTTTCTTTTTGCCTTTTTTTCCTTTATTTACAGTGAAGAATGCGAGACCTAACGGCTCAGGTAACGAGCAGTCTGCTGCAGTTTCCAGAGGTGACTGTTCAGGCACTTGGGGAAGATGAGATCACCCTAGACTCTGTGCTGTGTGGGAAGTTTTCTGGAGGTGAGCATTTTCCTTTAAATTTTGTTGTGGTATAAAGGGTCATAACATCAGGTTGATTCTGTTAAATAAAATGCATCAGATTCTGATAGCGCTAAAAGGATATTTGAGCAGTTAGAAATGCTAAGCATTGAAATTGCAACAGCCTGCTCCAATCTACTGAAGTAGATTAGTGTGCTATTAAAATAATTTAGCTGACCATGCCCTCCTCAGTTGTGAATGAAATAGGAGACAGTTTTCAAAGAAGAGATAGTGTTGTTTTGGGATGGATTTCTTTCTACCAGCTCAAGCTCTGCGTCCATCATAACATCCCATGCAGAAATAGTTACAGAGATGCAATATGCTCCTTTTTCTTCTCTAGTCTAAATAAAATATGGGAAGAAGAGGACAGCTCTGTTAAGCACTGCCCGTGTATTTCCAAGGTATTTAATAGGATGCAGATGAGGACCCAGTGAGAGTTGCTGAAAGCAGCTAAGCAGATTAGCTAGCTGACTTTCTAGGTGATCTGAAGGTAGAGCTGGATGCCTGTCTGGATGTCTGGGCTTGTGTTAAGACCAGATAGAATCTTACCTACCTGACTGTAAGTGCAGTAATGGAGCTGATCCTTCCTTTGAGCTTGATGTTCTCCAGTGAAGGAACAAGTGTTAAATTCTTCAGTGAACCAACACTTGTTGAAGTGTAAAAGTTGAAATGCAGTGCCCATTTGAAGATAATTTCCTGTCCAAATCCCTGCCCAGAGTAGTCACGTGTCAAGCAAAATTCTTAAACTGGAAATGAATTGGTTTAGATGGGCTGTATTTGAAGTGTGCTTTGAGACTTGTGTTCCTGTACATATGTAGGTGTTTTCTAGCAAAAGCAAGGCAAGTATGATGTACACGCTAGAGATCAGTCTATTGTAATCTTTATCCCAAACAGTCAACGTTCTTGAGTGCAGGAATGACAAGTACAAATGCAAAGGAACGGGGTTATTAATTTTAGGATGTACTGGTTGAGGGCTGCAATGGGTGATTTAAAAGCATTGTCCAGAAGTAGGTAGTTCGGTCTTCCTCCCTTTGGCGCGTTTGAGGGAAAGGCGCAGTGACAGCGGCCTTGCTGTTGTTGCAGTTCCTCTGCTGGGGATTTGTTCAGTCATGTTTCTTTTCCCTTGCAGGCAGAAGTGGCCTGGCGTGGCTGGCGTGTGGCCCTCAGCTGGAGGTGGTGAGCTCTGTGACGGGAGAGCGGCTCTCTGCGTATCGCTTCAGCGGAGTGAACGAGCAGCCTCCCGCTGTTCGCGTGGTGACCGAGTTTTCTTGGCAGAAGAGGACTGGACTCCTGGTTGGGTTGGAGGAAGCAGAGGGAAGTGTTCTCTGTCTCTATGACCTTGGGATCTCAAGAGTGGTTAAAGCAGTTGTTCTTCCAGGAAGGGTATGTATCTTTTTGGGGAAACAAAGATTTTGTGTTGTTTGGTGCTGCATAATCCTGCTTGAGGAAAAGGTCTTGTGCATCACTTTGTAGGACTTACACTTTTTATATTGCATTAACGTATTGTCAATTCGGTGTATCCAGTCAAGAGAGCCTTGATGTAGAATCTTGGACTTAGCAATAGCATTATCTTTTGAGTTTACTGATAGTAAAAAAAATGCTGTAGAGCCCATAGTGACTTAATTCTCTTCTTTTACAAAAAAAGGCATTGCAAACTTCTTTTTTTGTCAGAGCAAAAAAGAAAACCCCAGTTAGGGTGTCTGTAATATACTTTTTCTGAACAGCTAATTTCTGTCAGAAATACTGTCTTTAAATTATCTCAGACTCCCATCATTGTGTTGTTAATGACTTTGACACATTCCCCTCAATCTCAGACTAGGAAGCAGAACAAATTTTTCCTTTAATTTAGGATTGGAAGAAAGAGATTTTAGTGAGTTATCTGTCAGATTGTTGGCAGATATACTTTGTCTGCAGTCCTTGAATCTCTGCTTATTGAATAAAGTGTTTGTGTAGATGGGATACAGTGGTGTAATGTTGCTAATTTTTTCTGCCTTCTGTAACCCTTGAACTCAAATGATGTAGTATCCCTGTGTCTCGTTATTGTAATGGAAACAAGTATCAGATTAAGTTATCAGAACATTAACATTCTCTGTGTTTTCATCACCTTAATCTGCAACAAATAAATACTTATTTACTGCTCAGCTTTCCCGAACATTATTTGGTTTGACTTGCTAGAATACAGGTGGAAGTGTGCTTACTAGTAGTAAGCATTTGTGGTGTGGTAACTTTAAAGATACAAGTCGGGTCAGTGTTTCAGTGTGTTGTTTTGCTATCTGCACGGGTTTTAGAGGGAGAGGCAGGCTGTGTGCTAGCATAAACATATAATCAGTAAGTAAATTATGTTCTGATAAGTGATGTTGGTGTGTTAGATTTTATTTCTTCTATCTAAGTAAGCTAGGAAAGGTTAAGAAGTAAGGATTAGGTCGTGTCGAATCTGTATCTACAGAAGTGTTTTGAAATAGAAGCTATTTCCAACAATCAGTTGTATTAGAGTTGTTCTATACCACAAAAACTGGTTCAGGAGCAAAGATGATGAAGCCCTGCAGGAAAGAGTTGGCTGTTGTGTGATGAAGGGTATGAATTTTGAAATAAAGCCAAAGCTGCTCTGAAAATTTTGCTCTTATGCCCTGAAAGCTTTTGATTACAAGTGTGTTTGGTCTGTTGCTTTCGTTTTGCTTCCTATGTCTTTGATATTGCATTAGTTAAGTCAGCATAGTCAGGACACAGGTATTGCTAATTGGACTGTCAGCTCTCAGACTGTGAGTGGGAGTAAGGGTAAGCAAAAACAAGTAGATAAAACTTCCACTTGGCTGCTGTCCATATGTTTTGAATTCTTTCAGAAACTCATATTTGCATATTATGTAATGTATAGTTTGGGGGGGTTGATATGCCTGAATGTTTCTCTGCTTTTCAGATTGATTATTTTTAAAGGTAAAATGTGGATCTTAATGTCACTTTCTACAGTTTTGTCATTACTCTTTTAAACCTTTAATGAGCAGCATGTTTTCAGGACTGTTTTCTCAATGGATATAACTGTGGACAGCTAAGTTGTACAGTTTAACACTAAGAGCAATTCTGCTCCTAGGTGTCAGGTTGTTAGTGTACTAATACAGGGTGCTTATTGTGACGGTGTGACTGCCTTTTAGTGTAACAGTGGATGTTGAATCATTCAGAGAATACAGAGGTGAGTTAAAAAACCCAAACTCAGGAGCTTAGAAAGAATTTTAGCATAATGGCTGTGAGTGTCTCTCAGTGCCCTCTGGATATATAAAATGCAGCAGAAAACTGAAAATGTTGACGAGTATGATTTGAACTGGATTCTGAATTAAAAACATGAATTACATTGAATTGGTTTATAACAGTTGCATGTTTAAGAACTGTTGCGTGGTATTTTCCCAATTTTTCCCGGTTTCTATGAGGCAGAAGGGCAGCATTCAGATTCAGTGAGCTGAGAAAAGTTTTCTTTGTTCTTTCCCAGAATGAGCTGGCAGTACACTAGGAGAATAGGAAAAAGCAGTGCATAGCATAGTGGAAAAATATGTCATTTCAGGAGCGTCTACATGGAAAATAGAAGTAACCGGGGAACATTTTTGGAAGACTCTATGCAAAACTAGTAAAGATTCATTTGGAGCCAGTTGTACAATGAAAAAAATACCTTGAAAAGAAGTTAGAAGCAACACTTGAACCTTGGCTAATTGTGCAGCAAGATGTGTTCTGTATTTCCTCATCACAGTCACCAAGACTTGGAGCTCAAGAATCCGAGTAATCAAAATACTTTTGCTAGTCCTCTGAGCAGCAGAGAAGATTGGAGATTTAATTTGAATCATAAAAATTCTGAAAGAAAACCGAGTTTCCTAAATAACTATAGGTACTTCTAAGATTGGAATTCTTGTGTCCAAGGTAAAAGGTGGATTGTGTAGCAGATGTCCAGGCAGCACAGTCGTAAGCAAATGCTTGATATGGGAGAGGAGAAAACTTCAGGGGGCTTAAGGGTTTGGATATTTTCCCCCACTTCTGGGGGTAAATAACCTCCCTAAAAAGATGGGCCACCTTGTGATGCTCACTTCTTTGCTTTGTTTTCAGACAAACCTTTGTTGTTGCTGTAAAGCTGCCTGTTTTCATGGTGCTGCATTTGTAAGAGGCCAATCGATAGCCCCTGTTCTTCTGTTGTCCAGCTTTAGTGCAGGAGGCTTGGTGTGCTTGGGTCTCTGCTGAGCAGTCAGTATTGTGCTGGGTGTGCTGTGGGTGCTGAAGGGTCTTCACCTTGTCCTGAGGTTGTGGGGACTGCTTGTCCTGTCAGGGAGCAGAGAGAGCTCGTGCCTCAGGCTGAGCAAGTTCCTGTTTGGTCTGTTGCTGTTGGTTTAGGCTGCCTTCTACAGTTTTCCTTCCCATCTGTGACAGTGCTGGCACGCATTTAAAATTTTTGTTGGATATTATGAGTCAAAGTGAGGACCAGCATAGATTTTACTAAGCCAGCATCTCCCTCCAAGCCTTTCTAGGAATGTTTCATTCCCATGGAAATGGTGTGTCTGCTGTGGCCCATGGCCACTGCCTTGTTTGCCTTGCAGCCCTGATTTATCCTGTGAGATGTTTGGTAAAGAGGACCTGGACTGTATCACAGTGCCGATGGGCTGTGAGCAGTGGAAGGACTAGATTTAGCTTTGTCTTTCTTACTTAAGTCCCGTACATACAGTAAAGCTTCTAGCATGTAATTGATTTCATGTGTCTTCTCAGATGTAATTATTTCTAAGTAGGAAATGGAAACTGGTAAGCTGTAAAGACAGAATGGGCCATTTAAGTGGAGAGAGCTTTCTTTCTATGAATTTCCTTTTTGCTTGATATAATTGGGAACAATGCTTTGTTTTGAAGTCTTATGAACCTGTATTTACTTTCTTATTTCTGATGTGCTAATGCTGGCTTCATTTCTGAGTGAATTGAGCTTCCCTTCTGAGTGATTACTCTTGAGCTTGTCAGAAGAGCTTTGCTGTTGACTGCAGTTTCCCGCAGGTGACTGCCATCGAACCCATCAGCAGTGACGGCGGAGCCAGTGTGAGCACCCGGCACCTGCACCAGAGCCTGCGATGGCTCTTTGGAGTGGCAGCGGTGGCTACAGACGTTGGCCATGTCCTTCTGGTTGACCTTTGTTTGGATGATTTATCTTGCAGTCAGAATGAAGTAGAAGCATCGGGTAAGCTGCAGTTTTTAAACTTGAATTTAGAAGTAAGAAAATTTGTTTCTTTTCAAAAGCCAGCATGTACCCCAGTGAAGATCCCAGCGTGCTGACTGACTGCTGACGTTTCTGACACTGCTGATTGCAGATGGCAGTTTGGCATTGTGTGGTCCTGAACTGATCAAAAATTGGGAGTGGCTCAATACCCCTCCTGCTGTTAAGAACACCTCTTGCTGCCCAGATCCCTTTGTCCCTATGATTCTTGTCAGTGGGATGTAGGAATTTTTCCATCTGAGTCCGTGCAGCTGCCTGATAGGAAGTTGTGTCAGAGGTACCATATTTCTTGAGAGGGTTCTCCTGTTTCCTTTAATGACTTTGGGCAAATTTTAGGCTTGTGTTTTGAAATAAATCTGGTTTATCAAAGCCCTGCATTTGGGTGAATGAATACTGCAATTTGTGTTTTCAGATTGTGCCCACTGTTTTGGGTGTTGTAAGAGTGGTTTCAGGAGTTCATGTCCCTTCAAATAGCTTCATCATGAGGCCCAAACTCCTGATTTATAGAGTCCAAGAAGAATTTGTCTAGAAAGGTTACAGTTGTACCCAGTTTTGAAATAGGATTGAGAATACCTGTCCCATTGGAGAGTCCTTCTTTTCTCTGAATAGGTGCAGAAACAGAAATAGCAAAAAAGGTGTTGCAGAAATGGGTGTTTTGCCTGGGACAGTAGAATTAGATTATATACACTGTATAATCCCATCAGTTCCAAATGCAGCTGAAGTGGCATAATACATTCATTTCTTGCCTGCTTTTATGTGTGTAGATCTAGAAGTTGTCACTAGAATTCCTGCTGAAGTTCCACAGAGAAGAGAAGCTGTGACCAGAGAAGGGAGGCATCTCTGTTTTCAATTACGAAGTCCTTCAGGAACAGCAGTATCAACCCTGTGCTACATAAGCAGAAGCAACCAGCTCGTTGTGGGTTTTTCTGATGGCTACTTGTCACTATGGAATATGAAAACTTTGAAGAGGGAGTAAGTAATACTTTCCACTTGGTCACACTTGGAGGTGCAGTGGTCTCAATTTTTTGTTTCAGGAAGTGCTGCAGTAGGGCTGTGATAAAACTGGTTTTTTAAAGTCAGTTTGTTCTGTCCAGGAGTATTCAGTAAAACTATGCAATGTGTGTATTTCCAGGTATTAGAAAGTATTTTTCAGAACCAGGTACTGCAATTAGGCTGAAGTTACTGAAAGCCTTCATTATGTAAATAATGTGATTTTGGTGATAATATTTTTTAAAGTGTCCATGATGAAACTAGTGCGACATGGTAATTCATTAGCTGATCTGTGTCTGAAAGCATATTCTTTCCTACATTTCAGTCTTAATGGAAATTGGTGGTGAACTCATTCCAAGGCAAGGGTGCATGCAAATGAAAGATTGTTTGGAAGCCTTGGAGTCAGTATAAGGGACATGTAATTTTATAAGCAATAGTAAAATTTAGAGGTGATTTTAAATCTGCCACTTAAAATATCTGACCACATTCAGATAGGGGTTTACGTAAGGAAATCTACAGCACCTCACCGGAAACTACATATGTGTTATGGATGAATTATGGATGCATAAATAGACAGTGGACCATAATTAGATGCCAAGAAAAGATTGTGAAGGTACAGCTGAAGTTCAGAAGTTGGGAAGACAAATACTTAAGAAGTAGTGGCTTGTCAGTCATCAGTTGTTTAAGATGGAAGTACAACCTTCTGCACTTTGAGGATAAACGTGCAAGGTGCTTTTTTCCCCAGAAGATGCCTCTACCCTTCTACAAACAGCTAGAGCCAGCAGGCTTTTTTTCTTTATCATTTTTTTGTTTTAAACCTGTAGGCACCACTCTCAGCTTGAAGGAGGAAGGATTCCTGTCTATGCAGTTACTTTTCAAGAGCCTGAGAATGATCCTCGCAATTGTTGCTACTTGTGGGCTGTTCAGTCTACACAGCAAAGGTGAATAAAATCTTGCCATAAGTCACTGATCTTTTTTTATAATACTTGTTCACATTCAGTTGATATCTGTGTATTCATTTTGTTCATTTAACTGTACAGGAGATGAAAAGTATTAAGCTTACAGTGCAGTTTTTTCAGGATTTTTCACTTGTGGAGAGGGGTCGACTCACTCCTACCTTGTGAAAGAAGGCAAAGGAACAGTGCCTATATTTTTGTGCTTTCAGTCTTAAATGATTTCCCTTGTTTCTTGATGACTGCTTCAAGATTTGTTTGGTATTCCCATCATGATATTCAATACCATTTAAAGTGGTTTAGGCTGCAGATGCAGAACAGTAAACATCATCAGCAAGCTACTTAATCAGCCCAGCTGTTCATAGAGTGGTAGTCTTCTTAAGTTTGACTTTAAAGCAGTTTTCATGGAGAATGCTTTACTGTTGTGAGTGATTTCCAGCAATTCGGCAATTTTTTTCTCCATACTGCATATTAAAGCTTTCCAATGATGTAGTTAGCATTGGCCCCTGAAGCTGCTAGTGTCAAAATTTCCTGCTTTCTGTTTTACTGGCTAAATGTGACCAATTTTCATGTTTTGGGAAGCAGTATTTTTCTTTTTAGCAAGAGCATGCTCTTAAGTAAGTTTCAGCCTAGATCTAATAAAATGCTAATGAGGATTGTAAAGCCTCTTTGTAATCAAATCTCCTCATTTATACCTTTTTCAGTGAAGGTGATGTTGTGAGTTTACATCTGTTGCAGTTAGCATTTGGTGACAGAAAACGTCTGGCATCAGGACAAGTCATGTACGAGGTAAGACAGGCCTATATGTGAGAAGATGAAAATAGTAATTTTGTCTAAGTGAATATCAGTTAAGTTGACCAGGTTAATATTTACGATGACAGATCAGTGAGACTAAAGAAAAAATGTCTTTTGATGAGTCTCTGTAGGCATTGTTTGGTCCATACTTTTCAAAACAATTCATAGAATCATAGAGTAGTTTTGGTTGGAAGACCTTAAATATCATCTAATTCCAATCCGCTGCTATGGGTATGGATGCCCCCCACTAGATCGGTTCACTCAGGGCCCCATCCATCCTGGCCTTGAACACTTCCAGGGATGGGACATCTGTAGCATCTCTGGGCAGCCAGATCTCCAGATCCTCACCACCCTTACAGTAAAAAATTTCTTCCTAACATCTAATCTAAATCTCTCTCCTATTTTAGTTGAAAACCCCTTCTCCTTTGTCCTTTCACTATCTGCCCTTGTAAAATGTCAGTCTCCCTCTTTTTTACAAGCTCCCTTTTAAGTGCTGAAAGGCTGCACTGAAGTCTCCCAGCATGAGGTTGGACTATTGGGCTGTGAGTGCATACTGCTTCTTGTCCACTAGCACCCCCAAGTCCTTGGCAGGGCTGCTCTCAGTCATTTCTCCTGGTCTGTAGTCATGTCTGGGATGTTCCAGGTGCAGCACCTTGCACTTGGACTTGGATACCTTCATGTCACGAGATTCTCATGGGCCCCCCTCTTAGGCTTGTTGAGGTCCCTCTGGATGACATCCTGGCTTTCTGTTTAGTCAGCTGCACTTTTCAGCCTTGTGTAATCAGCAGACTTGCTTATGGTGCACTTGATCTCACTGTGTCATTGATGAAGACACTGCAGCGCACCGGTCCCCACACAGGTTTCTGAGGGACACCACTCAACGTTGGCCTATGCCTGGAGATAGAGCTGTTTGCTACAACTCTTTGGCTTGTTCCATCCAACCAATTCCTTATCCACTGAGTAGTCCACCCTTCAAATCTGTCTCTTCAATTTAGAGATGGTGATGTCATGTGGGATTGTGTCAAAGACCTTTTAGAAGTCTAGGTAGGTGACATCAGTCAGTCTTCCCTTGTCAACTCTTGCAGTCACTCCATCACAGACAATGACCAGATTGGTCAGACACAATCTGTCTTTACTGAAGCCATACACTTTTATACTGCAGTGTCGTGTGTTCCAACTAGATTAATCTGCAGAGAGCCCCTATACATTCAATTCCTGAAGAGGAAATGGCTGTTACAAATGAAATTACTCAATTTAAACATCACATGAATGGCATATAGGAAGAGAAGACAGGGCTTTGTTGAATAGCTTTGTGTTACCGAACTGTAGATTTGAGGAAGCCTCTGTCTGTCTCCCTTTCTTAAAATATGGTCATGTATACATCTTATAGATTTCTGATCTCTGTTTTATAATCTTGTTTTTCTTTTAAGCTCTGTCAGCCTGACTTCAAATACACCTACAAAAATACCTACAATGTCTCTTCAGTCTTGATTCTGAAACTCAATAGTTTTAAGGATGATTCTTTTTTACTTTTTGGCTGGGTTGTCTCTGAAATCTACTCTTAAAGCCAGCAAAAGATATAAATGCAATGTAAGGTGGTATGATTTGGTCAGAAGAGTCTCCGTAAATTTTTAGAACTGGTTCCAGAGATGCTGTGGTATAGAATAGATAAAATATAGAAGAGATATTATTAGGTCTCAGATATCTGGCAGAGATGGGAGGCACCTGTAGAATTTTAATTCCATTCAGCAGTATGCACGAAACTCTTCCAAGATCTTTTTAGTGGGAAAGTAATCTTAATTCAGAGTAAGTCTTTCCTCCTATTTGGCACTTGCTCTTGTATGTTCTCAGTAGTACAAAATGAAATTGAGGTAATCCATGGATTACCTTGGACTGTGGTTCAAAGACTTTTTTACAGGGACTTTGAGTTTTGAATTTTTTGGAATGAGTTTAAATTTTGTTCTTTTTTTCCTTCTATCTATAGGAAAGCGCCTTCCTCATTTGGAAGTGTTGCTTTTGAACAGATAGAGGTTAGGTGTTTGGAGAAGGTAGTGTTTCTTTAAAACCTGTCCTCTGTCATGGTGATGAAGTAGAAATACCTTCAAGTGGTTCAACATATCTGAATATGCATGTCATATCTTCGTGTGCGGTTTTTTAATGACAAAAATACACAGTGCTCTAGAGGAACAGAGCACCCTGTTTGGGGGTCTTTTGTGTGTGTGTGGCATTTTTTTATTTTAAAACAGCTTTCATTGCGGTTCACTCCTGCATCTTGTGCTCTGAGCACTTTGGCAGGTTGATAGGAGAAAGTTTCTTTAATCTTCTCAAGATTCACTTTTGAATTTCTGTTTTGTTTTATCCTCTTTTAAAAGTTTTTTTTAGCTACAGTCTTAGCAGTGACAAAGACAATACCTTTTCCTGTGTGCTGCATTGGGAAAAAAGCAATTGTCTCTATTTCTCTCGTGGCTACTACTTTTTCCATCTGAACAATTTGATGTTAAAAGTGTGGGACCTTTAACTATTTGGTGGTTATTCATCTTGGTTGTCTTACTTTTCTGAACAAGATGTGACAAATGTCAGTTTGTACCTCAGAGGGTTGAAATATTTCATCAGCCTTTAAAAATGGATCTACTAGAAATTCCAGTTGATACTCTTTAAAAAAAACACACAAAGCGATTAAAAAATGTTATTGTGTTTGTGACTTGGAAAACCTGTGGTGTAGTTAAAGTAAGACTTGGAACCCTCTACAGGCTATACAACCAGTAGTACATTCACAGGCTTATCAGTGGTGTCAGGCACCATTCCCTGGATCTGAGATCTTTTCCTTCCCTGCTGTTTCTGCTTCCCCATGATGAGTGTGTTGAAAGATCGCAAAAGGAGCCAATCTTAGAAGGCTGTTGAGGAGAGCTGAACATCTGCACCCTCTGAGGAGGAAAGACAGGTTCTTCAGCTGGCTTCCAGATAAACCACTTGCATGTGTAGTTTCATGCTGAGATCTGATAGCATCTACTGCCAAGAATCCCTCCCCAAAGGATGCATCAGGACAGGATCTGTGCTCTCCAGTAGACACTTAAGTCTTGGATTACTTCTTGTGGTCATAGATTGGTCAGTATGACATGATGGCTCTCTGCCTACATGACTGAATCAAGCTTCTTGTTGGTCTTCAGTGACAGCAAATTTAAGAGTTGTCCCATTCACCAGGCCAAGCTTGAGTAAATGAGGAGAAATTAATCTACTGCTGCTTCTTGTTCACTGAGTAGAAGTCACAGTATCTTGAAACACTTGTCCCCTTACATCAGTGCTTTACGTCCCAGGAATCAGACTCGAGGCCATGAAAGCTTGCACTTTGTATTACGGTAAAAGTCACAAATGGAACTTCTGAAACGCGTGGCACTGTGTTTTTATAAACGGGTCCAACTTGGGTCTCCATTGTCTTCAAGGCTTGCTTAAATCTGCTCAAGTAAGAAAACTGAAAGATACACTGAAATTAGGCTTTCAAAGGCCTTTTTTATATCATCTCAGCAGCTGCTGTATCTTGTGGATCAGTTCATGGTCATGGAGCATATCCTTAACTTTGTCCTGCACAAGGCTTGTGTATAGTCTCTACGTTGATACCAGAGTCTGACCAGTTCAACTCCTTTGAAAACTGTCCCATTTAACTGGTCTGGAACATCATAACTTAGTATCTTCTGTGCACTAGAGTTCCTTAACTTAGATTTGCTTGCCGCAGTGTGGAAAATTTAAAGTATGCGGCTTTGGCTAGGAAATTGTCTTCAGCAGGAACTATTTGGTATTATTTTTCTCCTTCTTCTCTGCACCAACTTTGTGTGGGTGTGCCTCTTCATGTATGAATGACAGCTGAAATTTCTAGTCATTAAAATTAATGCTGGACATATTTATGGAATTTTCATGCTTTATCTTGTGGAACTGTCCTTTGGAACGGTGAATTTCTTGTTCAGGACATGATCTCTTTTAAAATCGGTTTTAGTGATTAGTTATCCTACAGTGAAGGTGAGGTTCTTTGCTTAGGCTTCATGTTAGTTTTTCAAGGAGATGGTTTGGATTTTTCTTGTCTACCCTGCATATATCTGTTACTTCCAAAGTTCCTGAATAAGATAGTGTGGACTGTGCATGCCTCAGAGCAAAGTTTTTCTAAGGAATTGATAGTTTTTGAAAATGTGCAAAGCCTTTTCAGCCAAACTTACCTGCTCCAGTTTGAAACTTCTCTTTAATGTCAGATGTAGTTTTTATTTGCTATCAGAAATAAGTTCATTGGAAATAAACAGTACCATATACATGTTATATTAGATATATACTTTCTTTCATAGTAGATCTAATGAAAATTACCTTCTTTTTTAATTTTTTTTCCTGCCCAGGGTTTGGAATATTGTGATGAAAGGTACAGTTTAGACCTCACTGGTGGAATCTTTCCCTTGAGAGGGCAGACCAGCAATACTAAATTACTCAGCTGTCAGACCATAGAAAAGTTTCGCAACCATGCTGACAGAGAGGATAGCATTAATGAAGGTTTGTTCTGATGTCCCTGTTTGGTTATTCTAAACTACATGATTTGGGAATCTAAGCAATGAATGCTGTTCTATACTCACAGTCTTAAAGTCTTAAATATTCGTCTAGCTGACCTTGTTGGGCTTATTTAAAAAGAATCGCTTGCTTAAGTTCTGTGGGACTTTTTTATCCCTCTGGACATCATTCTTTAAGGGAAAAAATAAGTTTTATTTTATGTTTGCTGGGATGCTAGAGCAGTGTATGGGGTCATCTGTATAATACTGGTCAGTCAGTTTGTTCTGGCAGTTGTCTTCATTGCACAGTAAGATCAATCTGTCTGTTGCTTAGGAATGTTACCTGATTTTTTTTTTTTCTTCTCCCTGATCAAACATATGGCTTGGCTGCATCCATTTAGCACCTGGTCACTAGTGGTGTTCCCCAGGGCTCAGTACTGCAGCCAGGTCTATTTGATATCTTTTTTAGATGATCTGGAGGAAAACCTTGATTAGCTAATAATTGTATGTTTGGTTTAGAAAGGATACAATTTGAACAAGAAAAAGAGGCAGTATGACTAAAACCTATCACATGGATGTTTGCTATTCTGTATATTGTTTTTATCGTTGTTAAGAAAGAATTATGTTTCATGGGTGAAATAACAGAATTAAGCCAAAACAGAAAGTAATATTTTAAAAACACCAGATCTCATATTTTCTACAACAAGAAACAATGTCTTCTCTTTGACAGTAATCTCTCCTGACACCAGTGTATCAATCTTCAGTTGGCAAGTGAATACCTATGGTCAGGGAAAACCATCTACTTACTTGGGTGTGTTTGACATCAATCGCTGGTATCATGCTCAAATGCCAGACTCACTGAGGTAGGTTTTAGTTAAGTTGCTTTCAATATCCCTACAAAGGATTAATTTGAAAGTCTCTGTTGAGCTTATGCACTTGTTTTCTTTAAGGCCAGAAGAATTCCGTCATGATTGCCCCTATTTTGCACTGTGGTCACTGGATCCTGTAATAAGCATGACTTCTCCAAACCTCATTTTGGATATTCTGGTACACGAGCGTAGTCTAAGTCGGGGGGTTCCTCCTTCTTATCCACCACCTGAACAGTTTTTCAATCCAAGCACCTATAATTTTGGTAGGTATTTCAGTGCTTTTCATTTGAATAGTGACAAGCTTCAGTTGAGGTCAAATGCCACTTAGGGGTTCTCCTTCTTGTTCATTGTTTGTCACACAAAAACCAAACCAAACAACCCCCACAAACCTTCTCCAACCTGGTTACCTGTCCTGACAAGGTATTTAGCTTGTGCAACATATCTGACAGGCTGCTGACTTTTGGGTTTTGGGGCTTCTGTAACACAGCCTGGGAAGGGGTGATGGTCATAAAATGAAATGACTTGGAGCTGAGGCCCAAAGCACAGCATCTGGGTGGCAGTGGAGCTTAAGTTTCTACGGTCAGACAGTAACTACTTTTTAAAGAAAGTTTGTAGGTGATCTGCTGAAGGCAAGGGCTGCTCGAGGTTTGTCTTTCCAGAGGGCACTATTGAAAAAGCACAAACTGGTGATAAGGTAACAATGTCTGTCAAACGTTCTTGTTTCTGCAGATGTTACGTGCTTGCTCAGCTCGGGAGTTGTTCACATGACTTGCACCGGCTTCCAGAAGGAGGTGACTTTTTTGCTGTATCTCTGTTGAGACTGTCCAGAGATGAACCTTTTCAAGCTTCTCTCTTGCAGTGCTTTGAGTGTCAGAGACCACTTTATGCTCACACAGCCCATCCACATGCATAACTGCAGTCACATCCTGCCAGTTTCATGCAAATAGTGCTGTTCTAGGGAGGCAGAGCAGGGATTGAATGGCTGGAAAGGAATGCAGCATTGCTGTAGTAGGAAGAAAGGGTGTGGTGGAAGTTGGGGAAAGCGTTTTCTTCTTGGTACTGTCTGCACAGCGTGGAGTTAGGGTATGGACCCCGATGAACTTGAGAAAGGAGGACAGCATGGAGAAAGGGAGAAGTTATTTAACTGTTTCAGAATTATTAAGGAAATGCATGTTTTTTCTCCCAACCTTGGCCAAATTATAACTTCTGAGCCACTGCACAGCTTGTGACAAATCCTTTCAAATTAAGTTCCAGCTCACTAAATATACCCGTGTAAATCATCTTTGGCACAAACAAGCACAGAAGTGTGATTTAAAGTTGTGTGTTAGTTTTAACTTCTACAGAATATAATTTGTGTCAGGGAAAATACCAGGGCTCGAGTATTAATAGGCTGGAAAATACTTCCTTTAGCATTGCAAGGGTTAGTATTTTCTTTCACAGGATATTGTCTATAAACTGAAACTGTTAGTTTGTCTGTTGTTTTTAAGACAGAGCCCTAGCGATTGAATGCTGTCTTAAATCTGTGTGTTTTGATTGATGTTTCAGACCTTGAAGTTCTTGAAGAAATCTGGTCCTTTAATAAGTGAAGCCATTCGTGACAGCTACACTCGGTGTCTTGTAGCTGGCTTGCTGTCTCCAAGACTGGTTGATGTCCAGCCATCCAGTTTGAGTCAGGTGAGTGTACACTGGGGAATCCAGGGGGAATACATCCATCTTACCTGAAGGCTCTAGAGGCTATAAGACCATGATTTTTTTATTACAAGTTGCTCTGACAGGCAGGTTTTGACATTAGGTAGCAGAAGTAATAATATTTTTAGATCCAACCTTCTGACTGGGAACAGCCCTAAGAGGTCTGTCTTTAGTGACCCGTGTGTTAATTCCGTGCTCCAGGTACTCACGCGGAAGCATGCAGTCAGTGCTGGGCATGTGCATCAGAGAGCAGCTTTCCCTAGGAACAGCCTTTATCCTCTTCATGTCTCAGAGCCTTGGTTGCAGTGTATTAGGTGGCAGAGTGGCCTCCCTCAGATGTGCACTATTGCGAACACCAGCTTGCTGCACTAGACATCATTTGCTTCCAAGGAAGTGCTGACCAATTACAATTGTCATCTTACCAGACAATCTCATTGCCAGTTCCCCTCATTTTCTCTTCATCAGTAGGTTTTTCTGCACCCTCTCAAAAGTGATCTTCATCTCTGTAGCCTTTGTCTTCAGCTGTGGTGGCTTGATTTCCTCCTCTTAGAGTGCCCTCTTGCTGCAACACCTGCATCACCTGTATCTTTCAACACTGCTACGTTCTGTCTGCCACCACAGTGGTTTCACACCCCTCTCTCACGGGTTTTCCATTTGTGGTGCAACGAACTTTGTCTCATCTGAAGAGTTTCCTCAAAGAAGGAGCCTTTGTGATGAACAACCCATCTTTCTCCAGGCAAGGGCAAAGCTAAAGGGTTGGATGGTCATCATGGAGTGCAGCAGTAAGCATTAGGAAGAGGAGAGCAGTCTTCCCCCGCCTTCATCTTCCTGTCTGTGGGCTTCTTCACCAAATGTGGAAATGTGTTAGGGAAAATAACATTTCTGCATAGTGTGGTAGCTAAAACAAATTTGGCAAGCTGACCCAGCCCAGAGAATGTTTATTTTTCAAGCCTGATGTAGGCTCTTACATTCTGATTAGATGTTCTGATGTCAACTCTGGTTTGGAAATTACTTGGGAAAGCAAGACATTTTATGATGACCTTTGCTGAACTGTGATTATATTGTTCAGAGACTGCATTGAGCAGGGATTGCTTTTGAATACTAGAAAGAAAAATTTCAGCATTAGGGTCAAGAAGCTTGGAATTTTGTTTGGTACCCTAAGAGGTAGTTGGCATGTTTCCTTGCCTGAAATGCATTTTCAGAAAACAATGGAAATATCTGTATGTCTTTTAATATGTAGAAATTGCTCTTAAATGTAATGTTTTTACCTAGAACACAAACTTTTTGATTTGTTTAAAAAAAATAGAGGGAAGAAAAAATGAAAAATTGTATGCAGGATCATTTCACCTGAAAGAAATGTCTGAACACCAGCTGAAATAAGCTTATTTGCCGTGTGTGTGCATGCCTGTGCATTATCCTTCTCGAGGATTGCCATGGCATTAGAATACAGAATTTGAACAGAAATTTCTGCCTATTAGAACTGAAATGTTTCCCTTCTTTGTGGTACTTTAACAAATTGTAGCTTAATGTTTTGGCTGTCAAAGCTGCTTCATGTCTTGCTGGTCTTGGGAGCTGCTTGGCCTCAGCTTCACTGTTTCCATGCAAACACAGTTGTGTTTGCTCTGTCCCCTTCACGTGTTCCTGATGGCAAAGGGGGGTGCCCAAAGTGCATCATGGGTGTGAGCAGAGGATGTTACTGCAAATAGTTAACTGGGACTCAGTAAATGGAGACTGAAACCCCAAGGCACAGAAATAGAGATTAACATTAGCCTGTGTGAGGTTGAAATGTCAGAGGAAAACTTCCCTGTGTTCCTCAAACCAGCAATCAGTCCAGCCCGTGGCTGGAATTCAGAAAGAATCAAGAATTGGGAATTAGTTGCGTTTGCACCAGTGGACTTTGTGATGTCTGAATGAGTATCCAGTTAGAAACAAACACTTGTGTCGATGGCTCGGGAATGAAAAGTAGGTGAGGTTGTGATTTGCTTTTGTCTGTTGTGCTTAGGAGGAGCAGTTAGAAGCGGTGTTGTCAGCTGCTGTGCAGACAGGTTCTTTAGAACTTCTGACGGGATGCATTAAACACTGGACTTCTGAAGGTAATGCTGCTTCCAGTGGTTTTATGTTCTGTCTGTTTTGGTGAGAAATTGTGGCTTCACATCTTCTTTGTTTTCTCTTTCTACAGAGCAGCCAAGTTCTGCTGTAAATTTACGGTTTGTTCTTGAGTGGACGTGGAGCAAAGTGATCTGTACAAAAGATGAACTGGACCAAATATGTGAGTACTGGTGTGGTCGTTTTTGAAAGCTCAGGTCATTCTTTGTAGTGGATCCTATTCAGTAATCTGCCGGTATATGGTACTGCTTCTTTAAGTGTTCTCTAAGTGTTGTGTGGTTGTTGA
The DNA here is from genome assembly GCF_017639235.1 of Corvus kubaryi. Taxonomy (NCBI): domain Eukaryota; kingdom Metazoa; phylum Chordata; class Aves; order Passeriformes; family Corvidae; genus Corvus; species Corvus kubaryi. The sequence goes on from NW_024580907.1 coordinate 39,978, forward strand.
AGTGTCCTCTGGAAGTCTGCAGTTGCTCTGCTGACTGATGATTTGATATTCATCCTTGACAAGGTGTTCCGCTGTTTGACGGCTCCTGCAACTTCATTGACCCCCAGACACTACAGTCCCTTCAGCACTGCCAGCTGCTTCTGAGCAACCTCAGCACAGTCCTGAACTGTTTTCTAACAGAAGCCCGAGAGCTTACTGAGAAAGGTTGGTGAAAGCACTGCTAAGCCTTGGGTCCGTTTGTTAAGGTTTGGAAGGATGCTTGGGTTGTAACTGTGGAGACAGGAGCTGCTGTTGTTTTGGATGGTTGGGAGAGTGTCAGATTGAGCTGGGAGGAGGGGCTTAAAGAAGAAGAGAAGAGAAGCTGGGACTTAAAGCCGGGAGGAGGGGCTTAAAGAAGAAGAGAAGCTGGGACTGTGATTTAAGATGCTTTGAGTTCAGGGCAGCAGCTTGTTGTGGAGGTCATGAGGCTGGGTAGGGGAGGCTGCATTGCTTCAGCAGTGAGCTGAGTAAGCACCTGGGTGGCACTTACAGCAACTGAGTGTGGCAGTGCTGAGAAGTGTTCCTAGTTCTTAGCTCGTGATCGATAGCTGTGTGCAAATTGCTGGAAAATATAAAGGAAGCTGAAATGAGTAATGTGTAAAAGCAAGTTCCTTGATTTATTTTGGCTTCTGAATTTATTAATTGTTGTTGGCATATTGTGGGCAAAAGAAGACACTCCCTTTGCTGTAGTAATAATCTCTGCTACATGGGAAACAAATGTCTTTTTCCTGAGTAAATCTAATTGATAAGGTTTGGGTTTTTTTAAATTTTAATTTTTAGTGAGTCTGTTTCTTTGTAGTGCTTGGTTTTTTTTGGGGGTGGGTGAATGGTGTTTCGTTTTTTCAAATTCAGAAGTGATCTGGAGGGACAAATACAAGTAAAAAGAGTTCCACCATGTTTTTTTAGGCTTTCTATTTGTTCTGCTGAAGGGAGTTTTGTAAAAAGGAGAGGAATTGCAATATCCAAATAATCTTTTGCCTTTTTTTCAGGTTTTACAGACTTGACAAATAAGCAGGTGGTAACCAGCCTAATTTCTTTGTATGCACAAGTGGTGATCTGGTTCTGTCGATCCAGTCTCCTGCCTGAGGGTTTAGGTAAGCAGAACCTGTATTGCCAGAACACTTGTTTTGAGAGTAAAAGCAGTACCTGCATGTTTGGAACCTTTTGTGTATTGCTGGAGGTGAAAATACACCTTGGAAATGATCTGAAATTAGACACCTTATAAATTCCATTGTCAGCCTTAATTGTCTGACAGATGCTCACACGACACATTCAAAAACCATTCCAAACCGACAAAAGAGTTGTTTATTTAGGAGTGACCTGAGCTTACTTTGCGTGCTCTGAACACTGCATCAGCTGCAAACTTGAAACTGATCTTGAGACAAGAAGAAGTAGTTGAGCCTTTTACCTTAGTTCTCTTTTAGCAAAGGCAGAAAGATGGATTCTTTGAGAGTTGGAGGTTTCTTGAGGTTGTGTGGTTTCTGTCTGTCTAGTCCAAAGTTGTAGTTGAAAAACGTGGTCTTACTTCTTTAACTTGCTTTTACTGTATCACCTGTAGATGACCATATGCATTTGTCCAGACCTTTCTACAATTACCCTCTGATTCAGAGCTACTATACGGGTCACCGACAGAAACTCCAGCGCTTATCAAGGTAAGACTTACAGGAAATCTCTAGAAAGCCTGCACTGTTAGTTAGACTGGGTGAGCGTGGTTACTTTGGCAGTTAAAACCCTTTGTCTGCACTTCCTTGGCATTCCACATAACAGAGCAGGAAAGCAAACCTGGAACCCAAACAGTCACTGCAGCTCTTCTCTTGATTTCTGCTTTGGACTGCCTCATTAATTCATTGTGACCTAAGGAGCATCTTTCCTCCGAGTCAGAAATCTGTGACACTGAGAGGCTGGAATGAGTGTTTTCCTCTGTCCAAACCCTTGCTCTCTTTTGTTGCAGAGGAAAGTGGGATTCTGACTGCTTGATGATTGATGGAATGGTTTCCCAGCTGGGAGAGCAAGTTGAGAAGTTGTGGCAGAGAGATGAAGGCGGCACTGGGAAATACCCACCTGTCAGTTTACACGTGAGTGTTCTGTTCACTGAAAACCCCAGCAGCAGCAGCAGCAGCAGCAGCAGTCCCCTAAAGCCAGGGATCCTGAAAGACAGGAGCATTAGAAAACCTTTTCATCTTTCATTTCAGGCACTGCTGGATCTCTATTTGCTAGAAAGCATTGAAGAAAGTGACAAACATGCAATTGTATCCTTTGCAGATTTTGTTGTTACCTCTTCAGTTGTGTGCACATGAATGTTCTTCCATGTTTGTCACCAGGTGTTTTTCGCAAAGTCTTTTCTGATACAAGAAAATATGTTCCCTAAAATATTCAAGATAAAATCCTCCCTTAGTTTTTCTCAAAATTCAACACAGTTTATGATTTTTTAAAGCACTCCTATATGTAGCAAAGGATACATATAGTGAGTTAGAATGGTGCCCTGAAATGTGCTGCTTCAGAGCAAAAGGATTTGTAACAGTGGTTTTCCAGTAGCTGATTTTTGCCAAAATCATTTGTCTCACAGCCCAGCTAACAATGTTTGCTTTTTTTGTGTGTGTTAGAAGTGCAGGCACACAGAATATTCATTTGGCAGAAACCTAATTTTTGAGCTGCTGGAACATGCAGGCTTGGCTTTGTTGTTTGCTGGCTAAACCATGAGGGGAGCCTGGAGAGCAAGGGGGTTACAAATGGTTGTAGTATTCCAGGGCTGCTTTACTAGAACACGTCCTTAACAAAGGATGTCAGAAAGGGAAAATGAGACTTTGAGTGAGAAATCCACATATACTTTTAAACAGAATTTCAATCACTCGGTGCTAAGTTGTATTGTAAGGGCACTAAAATTTCTCTTTTATTAAGAATGAGGAAAACAAAACAGCTGTAGAATTTGGGGTTTTTTTAATAATTAGGCATTGGACATCGAGTGTTTTAAATGTCCAACAGGAGCCTGAGTTTATAACAGCAGTATTTAAATATGCAATATCTGCCTTTTTGATTTCCTTACAGAAATCCACAAGTGTTTCTCTGGCTGTTTATTCAGAATGTTGATTTGTGGTTAGGACGTGACTATCGATACAACAGGCTGCAATACCTTAAAATGGCGAGATCAATACATTAGGGTGTTCTGCTTCCTACCATTTTCATATTACTATGTTTTGCTAAATGTGATAAATTTTTGGCCTTAGCAATTTATTCACCTTAATTAGATACTCTCAGACAATTTACTTGCTGCTGGATATCATGCATTCCTTTCCAAATAAAACAGAAACTTCGATTGACTCCTTTCCAACTGCCTTTGCTATTCCTTGGGGTCTCGTTAAGCTTATTCAAGGGTTTTGGCTTCTAGATCACAATGATTATGAAGTAAGTATGAAACAGTTGAGTCGGACATTGCAGTGCAGAGCTTTAATCAATAGAAGTATTTTTAAAGATTGGTACTTAGGAGCTGTTGAAGCATTAGAAACTTTTTTTAACACTGCTCTGACATCTTGGGCAATAAGTTATGATTTGAAATTTTGCTTTAACTATTTTGACAGGAAATTGATTAAAACAAAGGCATAATCAACTTTATTAATTTTAATATTTAAATTTTCAAAGCCATCTATGGTTAGGTTTTCAGCAGACTGGTTGGGCACTGTTTCTAAAAGAGTGTTTTGGGTACTTTTAACCGTGGAAACTGTGCTGCAAGTAGCAGCAAGATTTGAGACAGAAGACTGCAGAAGTGACTTTTCAACCTGTTCTTCTGATGCTGAAGGTTGTTCTTTACTTGTCACCATGTCAATAGAATCAATTTGTTGGTCGAGTAACTTATTATTTCATATATTTATAAAAAGCAATGTTTGTCCACAGACTTTTGTTAACTTAGAAAAATCTGAATGTTCCTCTTAAAGCATTCACTTTGTTCTCTCTGGCTTGATTCCTTCTTTTCTGCAAATACTGAAGAACTTTTATTGATGTGCCCTGGATCAAGCATTTTGTTAGTTAGACATCTAAGTTTGCTTAACCCCCCTCCAGCCTTGCTGAAGAAAGTTTTGCCCGTGTTTGTTGCACGGGTTTGTGAGTCTGTGGTAATGAAGCTGCTCTCAACTTCTCCAGAATTCCCTGGCCCTGCTCTTCCATCCAGCTACAATCAAGACTGTGTCATGGCAACACATGAGGATAATTCAATCCCTCATGTGCCAGGGAGAGCACAGGCGAGCCCTCAGGTACATCCAGATGATGAAGCCGTCGATGTCCAGCAGCAGTGAAGTGCGGCTGTTCCTCACCGTGTTGTTGTCCAACAGGTAAGGAAATCTCTCCTGCCGTTTTGGCGTTCACATGTTGGGAAATGTGGAGAACTGATGCTACAAATGGGGCTCCCCTCCATTTCCATTTGATCCATTTGATCTTTGAATGAATAGCATCACTGTGGGGCATCTTGGTGGCTCTAGTGTTCCTATTCCTTTCCATGTCCAAAAACTTACCTCCAGGTGCATGGTGGAGGCTTGGGGTCTGTTGCAGCAGCACACCACGAAGTTAACCATAGAAGAGCTGCTCAAGCACATGTATGAAATCTGTCAGGAGATGGGGCTCATGGAGGATTTGCTGAAGCTGCCCTTCACAGACACAGAAAAAGTGAGTTTGGAGAAGAAACAAAAAAATCTTAATCGTCTCTGGCAAGAGAAGAGGCAGAATTGTAGTAGATGTTTGAAACGTGTTCTTTCTCACAGGAGTGTTTGGAGAAGTTTTTACAGACCAATGCTGGTGTTCAGAATCGTGAGTTCCTTTTAGTCCACCATCTGCAGCGTGCCAACTACATCCCAGCGCTCCAGCTGAATCAGTCCATGAAGGCCAATCTGACGGTAAGGGTAGACATCCTGCTGTGTGAAATTACGAATTATATGTTCCAGACCATGGTTGACTCCAGTTAAAAGAGTTTGTTTGCATCTGAGGAATAAATATGTATCTTGTCTTTTCATTCAGTTCCTCAGATCCCTCTGTTATGTATGGTTTAGATTATGGGAGTTGATTTACTTGTTTGTGTGTAATGAAGAGTATGTTGTATGTCATATCCTGTATCTTGCTTTTGCCTGAGAGCAGTCTAGATGCTCCACAGGTAAAATTTGCCTTGTGGGTTTTAGTTGCGAGTTTCAGAGTTGTTCGGGATTCTTACATTTTGGTTTTTTTAACTAGTCTTGCACTTTGCCAAAACTGAAATTGGTGAACTTGATGTGTGCTCCTGGGTGGCACTTGCTGTGTGCAGCAGAGGTGTTCTCCTGTAGCTGTAGAGCAAATTTAGGCCCTAGTTAGAACGAGCAGAGATAGTTCTGTGCAGTGAACTTCCTGTAAATTGTTAACGTCGTGCTTTACACATTTCCATTGTCAGAATGACCGTGATCCTCACCTGAGAGAGAGAGCAGTTGCCAGAAATTCTCTATTAGACCAATATGGCAAGGTGCTTCCCACAGTTCAAAGGAAGCTGGCAGTAGAGAGAGCCAAGCCGTACCGTTTGCCTTCATCAGTCTTAAGAGAAGGTAATTTTAGAGAAGGGAAATACGATGTACAGCCGGCCATCACTTTGATTACACAAGGCTCATATTTTTCCCTCTTGCTTTACAGTGCCAAGGCCAAAGCCTTTATCAACAGTTACAAGGCAGGGCAATGCAGGAAATGTGCATACAAGAGCAACTTTCATCAGTAAAGTGTTGTCCAAAATTGGGGAAGTATGGTTAGGAAATGAGCAGAAAACAAATATCTCACAATATGATAGGTAAGCAGCTTTTTTAAAAAGTTAGTCTTGAGCTACATGTTTGGAGGGGGAGGGAGGAGGAGGTGGAGAGAGAGAGTGAGTGGGAGGGGGCGAGAAAGAGAATTCTGTTTGAATTGTGTTAATATTTTGGTGGGAAGATGCATGTGAATAAAGCTTTGTTTTGCTTTTTTGCTCATATAGTATATAACATTTAAGAATCAATCATATGTAGTGTTTGGAGAGTTTTTCTGCTATGATAATCTTCTCTATACAAATCCATGTATTTACATTATGGCACATATGTTTACAGTATTTAAGACAGCTGAAACTTGAGCTGTTTGTCACTACCATGAAGCTGTTGGTGTACTGACTTTTACAGACTTTTGTGTGATCACATAGTAGTCTTTTACCACTTCCTGCTTGGTTATTTAAAAATAAGCAGAATCTTTACAAAGAGTGGAAAAGAGGCTTGTAATTGTCAGGTGATTGTCTTACATGGGATATGGACAAATAAAGTTGAATTCTGGTATAGCTGGACTTGGAAGGAATGAAAATCAGTTACGTTTTCATTTTCCTTCTAGTCCTAGAACTACAGAGCCAGCAGTCAGTACCCATCCTCTCCCTGCTGCAGAGTTGCCCGATGCATTTCTTGGGACACCTGTTACGAAACTTTCTCAAAAGTGTTCAAGGTATAGTAGAGCTACAGACTTTATATTTCAGAAAGGTGTTATCATGTAAATACATGTGCATGAGTGTATACTTCTTTGGTTTACCAAGGATTCTGTTGCTTTTAGTTTTGTATCTCAAAAGTCAACTTAGGGTCAAAATTAAGTGGAGAATTTGAAATGGTCCCTGCATTGAAATGTAGATTAGTTTTCTCCACTGCTGAGAATTAGGTCACTTGTGCAACTTAAAATTGGGGTATTCTTATGTCAGAGGCAGGGATTTAGGAAATTAGATACGAAATGTAAAGATATAATGAAAAAATGCTCCAATGTGCTTGTCGCTTGTTTGTGGGACTGATAGATCACCCCCAGCGGTGAGGTTGTATTTCTTGTTCATCCAGTGTTTTTGTTCTGCATCATCTGAGATGATCACAGCATGGTATTTTTCATTTATTTGTGCTCCTAGTTTAAATTGTGTGTTTTACCAGGTTACTGGATTTGGTGGTTCGTCCTGTTCCTTCCCGCTCTGTGGCACAGGATGAGAGCCAGCAGTCCCCATGCAGAGCTTCTACTTCTTCCGTGGCATCCAGCCCCCTGAGATCAAATACACATCGCTCCAGCTCCCAAAAGAATCTTCCAAGAGCATCAGAGCTGAATTTACTGGAAACTCCTCTTGTGGTCAAGGTTTGTATTTTAAGAAGTGAGTAGCAACCAACCAAACCAAAAAACTTCTTAGGTTTGTTTTAGGTGAAATTAAAAAAGTATTTAGCAGAAGCACTTCTGCATTGAAATTTTCAGTATGCATGTGGTTATTGTATACACAGTCCTTTTCAAAGCAGTAAGCTGGGAACGGTTTTTAAGCAGGAAACTTTAGTTCTCAGTTGATCACAGTGGACAGCTTGTCCCATAGCTTTGTGAAATAAATTTACTGTATGGAGCAATTCCATTTTCCACCTTTTTCTTATGAAATACCGTCCATACCAATGAACTAGCTTCATCCTCTTTTGAAACCCTTTCAGTACTGTAAAGTAATCTGAGTTAAGAACACCTGAATGCTTCTACATGAAGATACGTAGGTATTTTTAAAGCAGTGTTACTTCCTCTTGTGTGCACCTGATAAATTAGTAAAAAAAAAGCTGTGACTGTTGCTTTGCAGAATTGCTGTCAAATGCAGCAACTGAAAACGCTGCAGTACAGAGGAAAGTTGAAGTCGTGTGGCTTTTATAAGAGCAGCGTAAAAATTGCAAAAATTACTGGGATAAGAGATAACCTTGCAGAAAACAAGATGTCATATCGTTGTTTCTCGAAGAAGTAATTTTGAAAAATAACTTCTATTTGGTTGGCCATTACAAAGACAAACCAAGAGAAATATAAAAAGGATGCTTTTTTGTCTTTAAAATGTTGGTATTTTTGGAAAAAACAGTGCAGAGGCAAAACTTCTGCTGCTATAAACCCAGTTCATAATTTAAGCTAATTTAAGTTTTGTAATGTAAGCACAGTCTTCCCGTTTTGAAGATTTAACTGGTTTTAAATTAAATGTTTTTATTTCTTTTCCTAGAGAGCTAAAGTTTTGGCCACATCTTCTGGTTTTCCTGGGTTTACTCCTCAGTCTATTCTCAGGTCCAGCCTTCGCACTACACCCCTAGCAACTCCCTCTGCATCCCCAGGACGATCAGTTACTCCTCCTCTACGAGCAAAGGAACCTAGAATATCTTTCAGGGAAGAGAGCTCGAATGCAAAGTGGACTGTTGGGGTAAGCTGGGCTGCAGTTAGCGAGTTTTGCAGATAACGCTGTGATATTTTGACTTTAAAGTTTGCCAAAACTCCTTACACTGAGAATCTGGATTGTGAATCAGAATGGCAGAATTTGGTCAAAAAAAGATTGTGTTATGCTAGACCTTCTGTAGCATCATGTTCCTGCAGGAACATATTCTTAACAAACATCAGGGACCTTGGTGGCTTTTATTCAGATGTTCTTAGGACCTCTGGTGGTTCAGCTTTCAGCTCTACCTTTTCAAATGGTAGTGTTGCAGGAAGGTAAGGAATATAGATCGAGCCTCTTGTTTGGGTTTGTTACATTTTGCAAATTGAATATCTGGGAAAGCAACAAGTCATAAAGCTGCATTGACTTTCAACCTGTCTTTTTGCAATGTTGGGTTTACTTAAATGATTGTAAAAAGAGACTCCTGATGAAGAGAACTGTAGTGTTTTCTGTTCTCTGAGCCCTAAAGTTCTCGGGTTTGCTTCTTGCCTTGCACCCCGGGTAGCATCCATGTAGTTTCCAAATGCAGTGGGTCCATCTGACCAGCTGTGGTCCCTTCTGCTCCTGCAGTTGTGTAGCTGGATTCTGTGGTTCAGCCCATCAGGCAGTTGCCAGCATAATGTACCCAAATCAGGGGCACAACAGGGGCATGTGCTGCTATCCCATGTGTGAGTAGCTCATGTATGTTACAAGGAGCTACTCAATTGTAACAAGAGGTGCTCTCTCCTGTATGAAATTCTTACTAATAGTGGCACTATGGCCAGATGAATTTACTTGTTCCATGTCACAGCCATAGTTGAACACCAGCATATTTTAGTAGTGCATGTGTGTTGAAAGGGCAAGCATGAAATAGAGAAATCTGGAGTTAAGATTTTATTAGGCAAAGCTTTGTCTTCCTGAAAACACACTGGTAAGCCCATTGAAGAGGCTTGAGATGACATTATGAGCAAGACTGACTTCATCTTAATTCTTCAGTGTCGTGGAAACTCAATAAGCAATCTAAAGTGTGATTAATTTTTACACTTAGCCTTAAATCTAAGATAGTGCTAGAATGAGAATTTTTTATTGCCTCTCTAAGGGGACATGTGTAACTTAGAAATATCAGTATTTATTGGGGTTTTTTGTTTTGCTTTGGCAAAAAGCAGACTCCTGTTGCTGATCTGAACTTGTGTTTTAGGTGACAGAAGATGATAAAGCACTATTTGGAGCTTCATCTGAGCATCATCATGGCTTGATGGAGGATTCTTGGTCTGAAAGTAGAGAGAAACCAACTCTGTTTACTCTGAGCAATCCTGGGGGTGATCGTGCTGAATTGCAGGAGTCTTTGGAAAGCTTACCTGGAGGTGATTTGGAGAAGATGGATGTCAGCAAAGAAAATAGTAATTTCTCTGTCAGATCAGACCAGACTACTTTGGAGTATCATGATGCAAAATCACCTGGTGATTTTGAAGATGATGTCATCTTTATAGCTGCTAAACCAGCTAATTCTTCCACTGAACAAACTGGTGATGTTCAAGAATGGGAGAAGGAGGAAGAAACTGAAATGGTCGAAGATAAACCTTTCCAGATGAAACAACTAGATCCTTCAGAACGAAGAAAAGAAGCAGGTGTGTTTCATCCTGTGATAACCTAAGTTTCTGAATTTTTCAAATGTCTTCAAAAGATTAAATTATTGATGAGTGCAGCAGTTTAATGATGAGTTTTCACAAGTGCCCTGTGCTTTTAAAATTACCTCTTATGTTTTAAGTCCTTTTTTAAGTATCCCAGACCTATGAATGTATACTTCCTTGGCTGGCATTTCTTTTGTGTGCAGTGGCAGTTGAAAGGCAGCAGTGATTTGTGGGAATGTTAAGAGGGATACATGTTTAAAGCTTGGGCTTCTGGTTATGTTTTAGAGGTACTTCTGTAGTTTGCAGGTTTTTTTACGTTGTTTGACTGAAATTGTGCATCATCAGGCTTCTTGTTCTACTGCAAAGAAGAACTCGGACCTTCTGTGCCTTTGAAGTCTTGGTAGCATTATTTTGCTAAATGCCTGTCCTAGATGAAATGCATAAAGGATCACTTTGAACTCATATGAGCAGTTTAAAAGAAGTGATGTTGAGTGGAATGGGGAAGTCATCCATCTCTTCGTTTTTGTAGGATTTGTGGAAGAATCAAATGCTACATGTCCTACCCTTCCTGAGGGTGATAAATCGGTGTTTAAAGCTGCTGAGGCTGCTACTTCAAGGGCTGGAAAAGAAGGGTGAGCTTATGAAGTAGATACATCTTTGGGTTCACACAACATTCAGCTGCTGGCTTTTCTGTGTTTGAAAACTGATTTTGACCTGGGATTAGTTCCTTCCTGTGTTCTTATATATAAGGGCCTGTCTATTCCATTCTGTCTCTGAGCAAAAGTAATCTGGCATGAATGTAATGCACACTGACTAGCTGTCAATTTGAGCCTTTTTTCTCAAATCATTGCAGATCCCAAAGTATGATGATAAAGACTCCATTCAAGAGTCTATACAGACCTTGTTACAGTTTGAGAGTTACTAAGCAGATACTGTGAACATAAGCCCTGTTTTTTTATGAAAATTGTGTAGTTAAAAATTAATCCTGAGATCCTGTAACTTCCGTGGGTTTCTTTTGGAGTTTGAATGCTTTCTGACAGTATTTTTTACACTTAATTTCTGTTTTCTGTATGTGCTCAATTAGCATCTATTTGTTTATGGAAAGGGAAGCCATTTCTCACCAGGTACTTTAAAAGCTGCAACTGCTTATTCATAAAGACAGGATGTCAGCAATGAGAGAACCCTTAATTTCAAGTGGTAACTTTCACCTGTACAGACTTTTGTTCGGTTGGTTCTGAACCTCTGTTATTGTAGTTGCCCGCTTTCTACAGAAGACAAATAATACATTATTCTGTAACACACATCTGTTATGTTATTAACTAGTGTTAGATAGCTGGAAAGAATGTCAAGTACGTGGTTCGTTGCATAAAGTGAGTTAGAAAGTGAATTACAAATTGAGTCACAAATTGATTATGTTGAAAGAATTTCTAATTTTTCTTGTATTTTTTCTGGTTTGAAACTTGAAGACTTTACAGTGAGCAAGTAACTTGTAAAGCTCTTAAAAGTTTGTTTTCAAGCTTTATGATGAATTTCTCTCTTTCTGTTCATGAAGTGAAACAGCCTACCAGGAGTCTGAAATGACCTCTTCATCAGAAGAAAAAGCCATACTGGTTGCAACAAATCCACAGCTCTCTGAATCCCCAGAGGCAGACAGTGAACGTATGTTGGAAATACTCTGTGTGTTAAAGTAGCAGAGCTCCTCAAGTGAAGTGTGTAGTTTTCCATACTGCTATAGGTGTCTCAGATTGAAATAGTAGTAGCATGTTACTGCTAACTTTCATTAAACTATAGAGAAAATACACTCCTTCAAGAAAGTCCTTGTAAAAAGTGCATAGTGAATCTTCTTGATCAAAATATTTAGATGCTGGTAGAACTCAAAGTATTACAAGGAAAGACCAGTATTTATTTCAATGTTGTACACCACTACCAATTTGTGTGCCATGGGATCTGCTGTTTGATTTACTATTTTAAAAGGTGATACATCCTCAGTATTCAGACTGAAGAAATTATCTACCATGTCTTTCCAGCCACATTTTCCTCTTTTATTTTCCATCTATGGACTTGGCAGCTGATTTTCTCCTCCTTCTTTCTTGCTGTGGGGCTGCATTCTTTAGCAGATCTGTAGTTGTTGCAGTTTAAACCCAGTCGACAACTAAGCCCCACACGGCCGCTCACTCATTTCCCATGGGTGAATGGGGGAGGGAATGGGAGAGCTAAAGGTGAGAAAACTCACGGTTGAGATAAAGACAGCTTAATAGGGAAAGCAAAAGTCTTGCATGCAAGTCAGGCAAAACAAGGAATTCATTCACCACTTTCCATTGTCAGGCAGGTGTTCAGCCATCTCCAGGAGAGCAGGAAGATGAGTCATGGGAAGACAAACACCATAACCCGAATGTCTCCTGCTTCTTCCTTCTTTGCCCTGCCTTTTGTCCTGAACATGATGCCATATTTTATGGGATGTCAGTTGGGGTCAGCTGTCCTGGCTGTGTCCCTTCCCATCTTCCTGTGCAGCCCCAGCCCACTCACTGCTGGCATGGTGTGAGAAGCAGAAAAGGCCTTGGCTCTGTGTAGGCTCTGCTTAGCAGTAACTAAAACTTCCCTGTTACCAACACTGCCTTCAGCACAAATCCAGAATACAGCAGTACCAGTTCCTATGAAGAAAATTAACTATCCCAGCCAAAACCAGCTCAATAGTTTTAGCTTTTGGAGAAAGCCCAATATATGTGGCAGGATGGAGAACCATATTGTTGGCTCTTGTTACCTCTTTTACTTCTTTTTGCTTAAACTTGTGTCATTTATGTAACAGTTAATGTAAAATTACATAAATCTCTTCTAGCTGTGATAAGTATCCTTGACAGTGAGGACAGGGTCAGTACTCCGTCTGAAAATCGCCTTGAGGGCAAGTGTGTGGATTTACCTGAAGAATGTAACCCTAAGGCAGCTGAAGTTGAAGAAGACCATGTTTCTAACAATCCTCCTAAAACTGAGGAAATTAATGTAAGTAAACTATTTTCCCATTTCCTACAAAATAGAAAACAGTTTGCAAATTGAGGACAGACCTGTTCTGACAATTAGGAGACAATAAAAAATGTGTCCATTTCTTGAGCTGCTTAACACAAGTTAAAACCTTGATGTTGTAAGGGCAGATATGTTTTTCTCTCCTGCATTTTCTGTTCCTATAACATGAATGGGATCTGTCTAAACTTAGGCATTTGACAGCAAACAAAACCAAAATAAATGCCTAAACTATTTTTTTAAATAGCTAGGCATTAATTTGATTTACTTGAATTCAAACTTTTTTATTTGACTTAAAAAAATAGTTTTAATGTTAATAAGAAAGTTACAGGAGTGCAGCTTCTTTGTACTGGAAATCATTTACCAAATGACAAAAAGATGTGGGAACCAAACTCCGAATTATTTAGGTGCTTAGGTCCTTTACTGTTTGTTCCTTCTTAACACAAACAGAATTTCCAGTAATGAGCTCATTTTGGTGTCAAGATACTTCTTCAAGAGATGGAGGTATTTAGAAAATGTGTTATCTCATGCAATCCAAGTGACTCCTTAAAGTGCAGTGTTGAGTTGTTGGATGCGATCCCTGGCCAGTCTAAGTGCTGCAGTCACAACTGTCATGACTGAGGCTTTAAGCAGTGGGGAGCCAATTGTATTTTACCCTGTCCGAGGCAGAGTGGGTCACTCTGGCTGTGGAGCAGTGCAGAGGGCACTGCATTGTGATGGTCACTGCTGGTTACATACACACCTTGTGTTGGAAAACTGCTGCCTGGTCATGGGCAGTGGGAAATGGTCAGTTCTGAACAGAAATACCAGAACCAGAGCCTGTGAACTGCACACAGGGACTGCTCTGATCTCTGTGCCTTAAACACACAAACTCTCATCTGTCGTACAAAATCACATTGTTTCACATTTGGGGTGATCTTAAGGGAAATGTCCTCAGTTTCATCTAGCTCGGTGTGAAATTAGTCTGTTTGGTAATGAGTGAAGTATTAACAGACTTTTTTTTAACTTTAGGTTATAGAAGATACCTCAGAACCAGCACCTGAAACATCTCCATATAGTGAACTAGATCCATCAAGCGATCTTCATTATAGCTATGAAAATATCGAGCAACAGTTTGCATGTGATTTTCCTGATAATAAAGATAGTGAATGTGATGCAGCTGAGGGAGATGGAGACCTTTTTCTATCTCAGAGTAATTTTACCTTAGTTTTGGAAGGAGAAGAAGGGGAAGCAGAGATGGGAGACCCTACATCAGTAGATGCTTCTAAACCAGATGAGACAACAACAGAAGAACAGGTCAACCCTGTGACCAATTTAGGAAATAATGAAAGCCAGGAACATGTTACAAACTCAGTGTCCACTGTAACTGGTGATCAGGAATCTCAAAATATTGCAGAGTCACTCCCATATGTGCCTGAACCTATTAAGGTTGCCATTGCTGAGAACTTACTGGATGTAATTAAAGACACAAGAAGTAAAGAATTTACATCTGAAGTTGTAGAACAATCTATTCATGAAACCATAGGTAAAAAGGTAACTAGATTCCAGAAGGCAAAAGCTCCCTTAACACCTGTGCTGGAAGCAGTGGGAGAGGAAACCAGCAGACATCATTATGGCATTGCTCCAAGAACACGCACAAGGGGACAGCTGAGTAGAAGTCCAGGTGTTCTGTCAGCAGGCACTCAGCAGCTGCTGAAGACAGACAGCCCAGCTCTGCTTGGACTGTCTCCTCGGAGGAGTACCAGGCGAACAAAAGAAGCGCCTGAGACTCCCAGTCTCCCATCAGAGGAAAATGCTCAAGAGGAGCAAACACCTGTGGCGCCTGTCACTCCTAGGAGAGGTAGGAAACCTAAAGTGTCAAATGCAGAAAAAACAGAAAGCAGCCATTCTGATGGACAAAATGTGTCTGACAGTATGCGGCCAGTTACTCCCAGAAGAGGACTAAGGAGAGCAAAGGAAGCTGCGCCTGAACTCCAAGAAGAGGCTACTACTGACGAAACGCCTCTTGCTGAAGGTAGCATTATTACTTCTTTCGCTTCCAAAAGGACTAAAGGAGGAAAAAGTTCAGCTGGAAATCCAGAAACTAGCAAGAGTGATACTGATCATAAGGTAAAAACAGCAGTCAGTCCCAGTAGAAGTGCAAGAAAATTGAAAAGCTTTAATTTACAGTTTACTGAAGATACTGTTAAGGATCAACAGGTGCAGCCTAGTGACCAACTCCTTTCACCTGTGCCAAGTAAAAGAGGCAGAAGAAGAAAGATTAGTTCATCAGAAGTTTCAGAAAATTCTGATCTTGATCTGTCTAAATCGTCGCTTCCTCAAACAGAATTTAAGCTTCCTGTCACACCTAGAAGAAGTGCTAGGAAGGCAGCACGAAACCTCTTGGCAGACCCAGAGTCTACCTCTGCTCAGGAAGACACACATTCAGGTGAGAAAGTAGAAGTCCTTGATACTCCTAAGAGAAGAACTAGAAGAGTGCCACATGAGAATCCAGAAAAAGTGGATACTCACGAGCAAGCACCTGCAGAGCCAAGCGAGGAGCCAACCACACCTAGGACTACGGTAAGGACAGGACGTCGGGGCAGGAAGAGGCGATCAATGTCCGAGGAGACCTCCCAGGGACCTGGTGGCAGTCCTTTGCTGCTCGAAGACATAAACCCCTCAGGACATGATCAGACATCAAGAGCTCTGACAGATCGTGTTACAAGAACCAGATCCCGCAGAACTGCCATCCATCAGAAACTGTCTGCTGAGGAAAATGAGGCTTTCCTTTTCTCTCCTCCTCTCACAAAGCTGACTAAGAAATTTGAAGGTAGGTGCATTATGTTTATATGCAAAATAGGGCATATTTCCTCTTTTTTAAACCACAGAAAACAAACTGCGAGGATGGCTACAAGTATTGTAAAGAATGGAAGCATGCAAAAGAAAAAATTTGCCAAGAGGCAATTCATCTTTTGGCTGAACTCTGTGTGACTGCCTGCTTAGTTCTGGTAGAAACAGATTATGAAGCCAGTCTAAGCAGTGAAATTAAACTTAGCTATATTTTTGTGAGGAACCTAATTTCTATCAGATTTTGAAAACCAGAGATTATTTGTGAATATGCCATCCCTTCCCTCCGCAAAGGAGAAATAAAGGATGTGTGCTTCCAAATTCTGTTCAGTTTTCAAGTTCAGATGAGCTGCATCTTGCAACAAACTATACATCTGTTTAATTATGTGATTATTTTTCATGGGTGTATATTTCGTCAGTGAAATCAGTGTACACAGTAGTCTTTTAATCAGAATACATGATAAATTTTTTTGAGATGTTTAAGGACTGTTGATGCCTCTGGAGTATAGTATCTTTGATTTGGTAAGTGCAGGTAAAATCACTACACTGGCTTAGTTTTGTTTCACTATTTATGGTAAAAGAAAAGAAGAGGCAGTTACTAGGGGGAAAATGCCTTTGCATGAGGTGTTTATAAAGCTGATTGGACCTTTATTTCAGGAAGCTATTGTGCTCTTATTTGTCAGCTGTAATTTAGTATTACTGTCCCTCATGTATAACCTGTGTGCATGCTAACACTGCATTGTCATTACAGGTGGAAAAACAGACCATCCTGTGCAATTTAACGATTTAGACCCGGATTTGTCTTCTCAATTTGTCTTTTCACCCCCTCTTTTGAGGTCAAGGAGAAAAACTGTAGCTAGCATTTCCCGGATTGTGAAAGAAGCAGTAAGTAAAAACTCCAGTTGTCCCATGTTCTTGATTTTAATTCTGTACCTTTTTTGAGATCATGCTTTGCCTTTTTCGTTGGAAACATATCTAAAAAGAGCTTCAAATGAATCAGCTAAAATTTGTTTTTCTTCATGAAAACTAGCTACAAAAGTCAGTTTTGAATCTATGTAATTCAAGAATTGATAAATACTGTTTTGCCTTTAACAAAAGGCACAGTGGCTTTCTTTAAACTTACTTGGTATGTCATCTGTTAATTTCAGAGTTTGAACTTTTGGAATGGTAAAATAATTTGATGTGGAAGGTTTGTTTTTGCACATGCTTTGGGATGTAACTTTGGCATGATTTCTTAATGAAAAAACATTATTATTCTGTAGAATTGTAAGAACTTGTTCATGGGTAACATTTTTGTTGCCTTAATGTAGGAGGTTCCAGCTAAAGAGGAAGAGGATACCAAATCCATAGAGTCTGGGGGAAAGCAAAAATTGAAGAGAGGTAGAACTCCAAAATCAAAAATGAAGAAAGCAAGCAAGTATGAAATAAGTTTTGAACAGTTATTTGCATTTCTTAATGTGATGGTGATTCACCTGTTGAGCACCTAACTACTTCTTCCTCACTTGGCTGTGCAGGTCTTCTCTCATTCTATCAGACTGTCCAGCTTGCTGGTCTAATAGGCACCTTTTCCCCATTTAAGGGTTTGGTTTTCTAATGGAAACAGAAGAGGGAGGGGATAGAAAAGGGCAGGTGGATACTTACTGCAAGTGGTGACATTGCAATGCTCTTAACATTATCTTACTACACCTTGTGAAACCCCACTCTTCCAGTTTAGTTTCTCATACAAGGCCGGGAAGTGGCCAGACGATGAGTAAAGGGAATAAAAACAAAACAAATCTTATTTATGTGCCTTTTCTGCCTTAATTCTATCTACAAAGAAGCCCATGTGTTTTTCTTGGGAACTGATTTTGTAATGCCAGTTTTTTCCTCGATTAAATACTGTTTGTAATGAGTAATTGATTTGATGCCTATCCTTCTTTTCAGAACCACAAAAGAAAGTTCTTGGTCACCTCCACCAGTGGAAATAAAATTCATCTCTCCTTTTGGAAGTCCAGTGGATGGAACAAAAACAAAACAGAAGGAAACTACAGATGCAGCAGGGAAGACCCTAAGAAAGAACAAAAAGAGACTGTCTAATTTTCCAAAGCCAGTTGTGCGCCGGAAGATGCTGTAACTGTTTTTTTAAGTTTATAATGTACACCACTGTTTGTAAAGTCATCAAAATTGTGTGAATTAGTAAAAAGAAGAAAAATCATCTAATTTGGAAGAGATAATTTATATAAATTATTGTAAAATTTCATAAAAAAATGGTCTTCAGTAAGTAACTCCATATGGAGTGTGATTTCCTCAGTCAATGCAGTTTTCTATTTTATATTAAGACTTCATACATTTATATAATATGTAAATACAGGTTATTTTAGGAATGTTAAATAAAAATGTATACTTCCCAATGTGCTTACTGTCTGATAGCTTTTTGAGGGAATATTGGGTTGAATGACCTGTATTGCTCAGAACTTTGTTGTTTTGCGGGAGTTACAGACTCTCAAAAGTGATTCCAAATGCTTTTTAAAAGTTTGTTTAGAATTCCTGTAACAAGTAAACATTTTAAATATACTAGTTTTAATTTTAAAATTATGTTTTACCTTCTGGGACAAATAATTGGACTTAAAATACAAACTGGTAATTCCTTACATTCACAGTTAAGTTGTACTGTATTGAAGTCAGAATGTAAACAATTGTGTTTTAAGCTGTGCAATATTTTTTTTTGTATTTTCTTAAACTTTGGGAAAGCTGCTCTTCAGTTCATAAAACCAGATCACACCTCAGATGTGTCATTTTTTCTTAAAATTTGTTGTCAGCAAAAAGTTAACTGTACAGATGGTGTGATGCTTACAATAGCATATCAGATTTAAAAGGATACTACCCAGATACTTCGGAATTTGAGCCAAAATTATTTTCTTAATATGACTTCTACTATAATTTCAATACTTATTGTCTGTAAACATGCTTTGCAGTATTTGAAGCCTGCATATCACAGCACTGAAAACCTGATGGTGAAGCTAATGTAATAGCCTGAAAAAGGTACAAAAATGTACAGAAATCTTAGTTACAAACCGTATTTTTGAATAATTATTTCATTAACAGTCTTGGGTTAAGGAGTATATGTCCCTATAAAGTTTCAATTTGTATAAATAAAGTCACAAACCTATTCTTTTAAAAGCAGACATGGAAGTACTATTTTGATGTGCAGTCTTTTAGACAACGGATTATTTTTCTGTATGTTAATTTATATATGGATGCAACTTTGAAGACTACAGAACGGTGGAACCTGATATTAAACTTTTCCATTAGTAAAAACTACTACAGTTATTTTAAGACATAATTTATTTATTAACTAACAGCTTGTACATAGTGAATGAATGTATTCATAACAGACTAAGCTTGTGAAAGAAGATTGTTCTGGGGCTGTGATTTTTCTATCTCAGAACAGATCATTCTAGAGAAGCAATTGCATGCACTTGGATATTTTTCTCCTTGGGGAAGTATTCATTACTGAAAGAAAGCCTAAAAAAAAGTCAGATGTTTAAAATGTGGAAGTGGCAGTTTGACTGAGACCTTTGAGTCAAGTTAGTAATCATTTTCTCTGTATATTTTGTACTTGAATGACTATAAATACAGTCAAAGAGGAAAGGGGAGGGAAGTTCTAGCAATATTATTTTATATTCACATTGCACAGAAGTGCAGTGCATAGCTCAGAAAATGGGGTAAAAGGTCAGATTTTCAAAACTGAAATAGAATACAGATGGCACATCTGATTGTTTTTTGTAGTGTGCAAGAATATTTGTAAAATACTTTGATTATTGTCAAATGGAACTGACTGACGAAATGCTAGTAAGGATTGCTTAATAGGGTTTTAACACATTTCTGTCATTTATACTTATATGTGTATATTTTTTGGTATGAAAATTAATTGGAACAAATGAAAATACAGCATTAGCTGATTTATTAATTTTTAGTGTCTATTTTATTTACACCTCAGCTAAAATATCCTCATTTGGCTGTGCTTAAGAAGAAAGCAAGCAATAGCAATAAAAGACAATTGGCATTGTCATATAGATTCAATAACTTCCTAAAGGTTTGCAATTTTCTAGTAATTTTTTTACTTAAAAGGAGTTTTGATTACATGTTAAAATGTTTTACTCTTTTCTTCCCCTTTTTTGTAACTTGGATTCAGTGCATAGTTCTCCAGTCTGACCAGATTCCCCAAGGAGCAGTTTAAAAAGGAATGTGAGCATAATGTGTAAGCAGGAGTGGGAGCTGAGAAATTTAAAGGACACAGAAGGAAATGGAAGCAAAACCAGACACTGTGACTTTCTGTTTAGAGCCTGAGAAAAGCAAGAAGCTGGAGAACAGTGTTAAGGCACGAACTCTGTCATCCTCAGTCAAGGATGGGTTTATAATGAAGTGAAGAAAATAGATTTTATGTGGGTGCTTTCTGTGTAGGCTTGCTACACGTGTGAAGGATGAGTGGAAAAGATGATTTGCAGCTGTTTGCACATGTATCTGAGAGGGAGAGAATTGTAGTGGCAGGGAAGGACAGGAGGGGCCTGTCAGAGGAGGTGGGATGTATCATGGATGGATGCAGGAGGCTGTAAGGGCATAGAGCTGCAATTTTCTTGAAAACAAGATGGGAATTTCACAGGAACTACAGCTCATCACTAAATAGAACATCCTGAAGCTTTTCTATAGGAAAGTAATTGCTTGAAGGGTGTATGTTTTTATCCCCTAAAGAAAGGTTAGAATTTCTCAGGAGTGTAGTCACGTATCTGCTTTAATCCACTGTTGGATGGCCAAAAGCTGAAGCTGGATTGTGCATCTGTACCTCTGGAAGGTTGAAGGCCTTGGGACAGCCAGAATCTTACCTTTCAGAAAGAGTAACATGGGGTGTAATGGCAGGTTTTATTTCCAGGAAACACACAGGAGGATATTAGTGATGGGAGTATCAACAACATTAAGGACTGTTGTATTTTGTATTTTGTAAAGAAAAGAAAGGTCACAGTGGAAATGGTTCTCTTGAGTTACTTCAGAGGGTTAACATAAATACTCCTAAGACTTGTTTTTCTTCAATTGTTAGCTAAGGCTGATGAAAGTATTCATTCCAGGTTATAACACAAAGGAGATTTAAACCTATTTTACTTTCAATAGCCACTCAGTGCTTGAAGCGCCAATTGATTCACATTGACTTTATTTGCCTTAATATTTGTACATGTCCAGTGTGCAAGTAAGGGCACAGATAACTATTTTAATCCCCCACCAGAACTTCCTCTCATGGAAGACTACTCTCAGGGTTGTCAGTGCAATGGATTTATTTGCTGCAATTTCATTACTTCCCATGTAACTAATAATATAGCAAAGTTGTTGATTTCTGGTGGGGAAAAAAGCTACAGGCAGAAACCAATCTACAGGTTCTCATGAATAGTTGGACAATGCTTGCCACCAATTAGTCTAGGCCAGTCTGAAAATACTGAAATAATAGAATTTTAGGCAATAGGACAGTGTTTGTTTCTTTTGTTCATACTTTTGTCTTCTGTGCAAGCTTCTGAGTTTCTGTTCCAGGAATGCTTTTTTCACCAAAGTAGTCATGATGAGTCTCTTTGATATGCTTGAAGATAAACGTTCTGTGGTTCCTGTTGAATTAAAGCTGTTGCCAAAATAAAATGCATTTTCCAGCACTGGGCTGTGTGCATGACCAATATGTGAGGTAGAGGGAAAACTGCAAATTATGGTTACTGATGTGTCCGTTTGTTCAGGTCAGTTTCTCCTTGACTGTGTCGTGACTCAAGAGCAGGCTCATCCCACGGCAGTCATTGATGTGCTGTGCAGAACTTGGTTTAAATCGGAACTGAAACATCAATTAGTAGTGCATGACTGCTTGCCTGTATTTTGATACTACAGCTGGGATTGTAGTAACAGTAAGAGAAGGATGCAGGAGATGGGGGTGTGATTTCTGTGAAAACCAACAGCACCACCATCTATGACCACAGGCTTCCATTGCACAGGAAAACCTTTGCTTTTGATCTGACCTGTTGCAGCTTCTGACCATGGTGTCTTCCTTAAAGGACAAGAACAGTGTACTCATCTCAGCAGGACCCAACAGTTACACAGGCCAGGTAAGATTTTATTCAAAGAAGCAACTAAAATCAGTTTTTGCTAATACACTGTTGTAGAACAGTCAGGTTTTTTTATCTCTGCTTACTAACATTCACTTCAGTGTAAGGCACATGTCTGGTGGTGGTTTGAAGTGTTACGTAGTGTCACTTACACTTCTGTCATCCTGGAACTCTGCTGCTTTCGAGCATGTTTACAAATCTTGCTTCCTAATTTGAACTGTTAAGTGGGGCGCTCCTACTGAACAGCAGTTTGCACACCTATGAAGAGGATGCACTTGGTTGTTCTTTTAGAGAGGGATCTTGTGTGGTCTTGGGCAAGGAGTGCTGGAGGACACCTGGCCAGGCTGCAATGCAGCTCTGCTGGCATAGAGTCAGACCAGCCCAGGGAAGAGCTACTTGACGATGATCAGTTATGGTGCAAGCAGAGGCCTGGCACCTCTTGTGTGCAAAGAGCTCTTCAAAATTGCACAACACTGGAAAAAGAACAAGTAATACAGGATTTGCACAAAGTGTCATTTATTTCCAAGACCTTTCCAGGTTGTACTGTAAAGGACACGGTTGCTTTCAAATTGGCAAAAACAGTTGCTCCATATACTCAGTTTCTAAGAGTACAAGACATAGTGAATCCTATAAACTAGTGTTGAACAAAATGTTGATGTATTAGAACTAGATTTACAGATAAACCTTAAAATAATTTTGTTTAAGTTAGTGAATTTATTATAGCCAAGCTTAACATTTGATGTCAGTGCCTGCCTAAGTAGTGGCAGGATGTTACAAATCTGCTAACCCAGGGCATCTTCCTTCCTGCCCCAGGAGCCTGTCCTGGTGCAGTCCATACCTTGGGGTGTTTCTGTCCCAGACCCATGGATGTGGGTGCTGCTTTCCCCATGGCAGGTTCAGTGGGTAGCGAGGCTGAACATGCACCATGCACAGGCATGACAAGAGCACGTGTGGCTCTGCAGGCTGCTGGAGACAGGGCTGTGCCTCTAACACCTGCCTTCGAGCACTGTGGCAACTCACCATAATTCCCCTCCCTCGCCTGTAGGTTCCCACCCCACCATGTCTACAGAGCTCCAGAAGATCAGCACAGCTTCAAGCCTGGCAGTTTTTCTGTGCCCCCACCCTGGGCTGCCTCCCTGACCTCTGGCTGAGACACTGAATCGTCCCAGAGACAGGTTTTCCTCCTGTTCACTGGCTAGCCCACCTGAAGTCTGCTAGCAATTTATATATGCACATCTGGCTAGGGAAGAATGCAACCACCCGTAACTGTGGTCTCCAGCCCAGCTTCTGGCGCTGAGACCATCCATCACTTGCTGACACTGCAGACCTGGACCTGAGGTCACCTGGGACCTGACTTTGGTTGCTGACACTCACACAATGACCTGTGGTCCCACCAGTTGCTGGCACTGGGACCCTTGTATGATCTGAACACTATAATGTAGCGCATGTTCTCACACAGACTCACAGGATCACTGAAGTCCAGCTCCTGGCCCTGCACAGCACCATCCCCGAGAGTCACACTGTGTGCCCAAGTGCATTGTCCATTTCTTGAGCTCTGTCAGGCTGGTGCTGTGACCACTTCCCTGGGGAGCCTGTTCCAGTGCCCAGCCACCCTCTGGGTGAAGAGCCTGTTCCTAATATTCCTAATATCCACCCTAAACCTCCCCTGACACAGCTTCAGGCCTTTCCCTCTGGCCCTGTCACTGGTAAGCAGAGAGCAGAGATCAGTGCCTGCCCCTCCTCTTCCCCTCATGAGGAAGTTGTGACTGCAATGAGGTCTGCCCTCAGTCTCCTCTCCTCCAGGCTGAACAGACCAGGTGCCCTCAGCCACTCCTCCATACAGCTACCCCCCTAGACCCTTTACCATCTTCGTTGCCCTCCTTTGGATGGTCTCTAATAGTTTAATGTCTGTCTTACAGCGTGTCTCCCAAACCCGCAGGGTATCCTTCTGCAGGTGATGGATACGTTGTTTCTGGAGGCAGCCAACACGACCTCTCCTCAGGGCACGCCCGGCCGGTAGAGGCTGAACTGCGCCCTGCAGTGCCTGACAACAACATGGCTGCTGCTTAGCCAGGCAGGGCCGTGTCTGCGGGAGGCCTGGGCGATGACAGCCAAGGACTGCGTGACTTGCTGCTCTGGGAATTAAGGTGTCACGTACAGTTTTGGAGAAACAGTGGTGACAGGCGTTTCCTGCTGTGACACTGTTTTACTGGTGTGGTGGGGAGAATAGAATCCTTAAGTAGTTAGGAGAGAGTCACCGACCACCAGGGCCTGTTGCATGGGTTGCAGGTGTTTCTGCAGTTGATCTTGTCAGCTTGCTGGCTGTAAAAGCCTGTTGGAGAGTAACATGTTCCAAACCCATCTGGATACAGGCTTGGGCAGCCTGCTGTAGGTGGCGGCTTGAGCAGCAGGGCAGTCAGACAAGATGACTGCCAGTGGTTCCAGAAGGCCTTTCTAGAATTTCGTTACGAACCCAAGATTCTAGAACTTGAGCTGGGAGGGACAAGCAGTGAAATACCACTCTGCGGAGTTCTGTACTGAGACCCTTGGCACCTATGTCTCTCTGTCCGGGTAAAGCAAGCAATGTAGAGACAAGATTGGCACAGCACAGGCTTCAGGAACTTTTGCTTGCTCAGCTATCTTAGACAGACTGCAGCTCTTGGATGAAAGTAGAGTTGTGTCAGACAAGAACCACAGCAGATAGCTGGGTAAATTTGCTCTAATGTCCAATTCTGATCTGTGTTAGTTTTGTTTGTTTTCTCACTTAAAAGGAAGTCAGATCTTTGGTCTGCGTCTGATACAGAATCTTAGCTGTTGGGGCTATTGGGATAGAGTGCTGAAATCCTTTCTACTTCTCATTTTCTGCTATAGGTTTGTGCTTCCTGGAGAGCACAAACTTTTTGAAATACGATTTTTCTGAGATCACAGCTTGCTAACCTGGATGAGTAGACCTGAACTCAGTGTGTTGTTCTCTTTCCTACTATTTATCTTGTCCATCCCTGTGTCACTTTTTGTTGATCTCAGAGGCATCAGAAAAGCACAAGATTCTCCTTTTGCTCTGCTGTGAGATGAAAAACTGTCCTGAGTTCCATTTTTTTTAAGCAGAAAGAGCTACAGATGATGTATAGGAGATTTGTC
>NW_024580908.1:0-588 GCF_017639235.1 Corvus kubaryi
TTGGATATGGGATACTGAATATGGGGTATTGAATATTAATTACGGGACATTAAATATTGGATATGGAATATTGAACATTGGCTATTGGATTATTAAATACTAGATATTGACTATTGGATACTGGGTATCAGATATTGGATATCAGATATTAAATACTGGATATTGACTATTGGATATCAGATATTGGATATTAAATATTAAATATTGGATATTGACTATTGGATACTGGATATCAGATATTGGATAGTAAATATTAAATATTGGATATTGACTATTGGGTATCAGATATTAAATACTGGATATTGACTATTGGATATCAGATATTAAGTACTGGATATTGACTACTGGATATGAGATATTGGATATTAAATATTAAGTACTGGATATTGACTACTGGATATCAGATATTGGATAGTAAATATTAAATATTAGATATTGACTATTGATATCAGATATTGGATATTAAATATTAAATATTGGATACTGACTATTGATATCAGATATTGGATATTAAATATTAAATATTGGATATTGACTATTGGATATCAGATATTGGATATTAAATATTGGATATTGACTATTGGATAT
>NW_024580908.1:598-4337 GCF_017639235.1 Corvus kubaryi
GATATCAGATATTGGATATTAAATATTGGATATTGACTATTGGATATCACTTATTAAATACTGGATATTGACTATTGGATACTGGATATCAGATATTGGATATTAAATACTGGATATTGACTATTGGATATCAGATACTAAATATTGTATACTGGATATCAGCTATTGAATATTGGATATTGGATATTGGCTATTGAACACTGGATATTGAACACCGGATATTGAACACCGGACACTGGATAATCCCTTCCAGCTGGGAATTGCCACCAGGAAAAGCAGCAGCACCAAAGGCTCTGGAGCCACCCGGGGGTTGATTATTCCCAGGATTTATCCTCACCAAGGACTCTCTGTAGGCACAGCATGGAGACCATTTGCCTTGGAAACATCCCTCGGGAAACACCTGGAAACGTCTGGAGCCCGGAATTCCCTACCACCACCCACCTGCCTGCCAGATGGACGTTCCCAAATCCGCCTGCGGAGACTTCCTGGCTCCGGCAAATCCAAGGGCATCCTCCAAGAACTGCATCTTCCTGCTGAACTGCATCTCCAGGACGGGAATCACCTCCGGCATGCGGGCGGACAGGAGCCGGAAGCAATTGTCGGGCTTCCCGATAAACCTCTGCCGGATGCTGATCTCGTAGGGAGTGTGCACGCGGATATCATCCACATCCCGGGATTCGAAGCGGTGCAGGAGCTGGGAATTGCAGTCCCTGATCTCCAGGCCCGAAGGGAGGAGGGTGAGTTTTCCAGGTTTGGCGTTGGAATCTGTCCGGTGGGTGATAATCACGGGAATTCGCAGCAGGATTCCTTCCTGGGTTTTGGGATCGGGAGCTGCAGGGGTTTCCTTCGCCTTCCATTCCAGCGGCGTTTTCCAGAGTTTGCTGCTGAAGGGCCACCAGGAAGGAGATTCCAGCTCCGTCAGCAGCCTGGAAGAGGGAAGGGAAGGTGAGGAGAGGGAAGAGCATTGGGAAGCTCCGGATATTCCAGCAGCTCCAAGAAAACCCCCGCAGATTCCTTCATCCCAAATCCCGCTGTTATTCCCTCCTCAAACCCATCCCCAGCTTCCCAGGATCCATCCGGTTCAAAACCTCATAATCCAGCGGAAAAACTCCCAGAATCCCGGCTGGGATGTCAGCAATTGGAAGCAGATTGAGCCAGGCCCATTCCCGCTGCGGGCTCTGCTCTCCAGGAATCCGGAATTCCAGCAGGAATACCAAAGAGCTTCCCACACCTCAGGCCTGGCTTCCCTCCAATCCAAACAATCCCAACCTTGGAATGGGAAATTCCACCCCTGCAGAGGCTTCTCTCCATACTTCCAGAGGTTTCCTGGACTCAGGCCTTGGAATTTTCCTGGAATATCTCCCTCATTGCTGCAGTTCCCATCACCGAGGCCTGCTTGCATCCCACAATTAATTTGGGAATGCTGATGATGTCACTGGGATTTGATTGCTCCCCAATCCGGGAGCTTCCCCGAGGTTTTGCTGTTTCACGGGATCCCGCACGGATTAACCCCAGCCCGCGAGCTCCGGGGATTCCCACGTGTCTGTTCCTCAGCTCCCGCTGCCTTTCCCTCAATATTCCCACTCCTGCCCACCCACCTCCACTTCCAAAGCCTTTTCCTGCTCCTTTTCCTTCCCCCCTCCCACCCTCAGCCTGATGCCAACTTGTCCTTTGCTCCCACACCCAAACTCCCAGGAAAAACTCAAAATTCCAGGTTGAGGCTCCAAAATCCAGCAGGGATTTCCCAGAAGTATCCAGAGTCCAACTCCCCAGCAGTGCTGGTGCAGCTCCCTAAGGAAAACATTCCCTGTTCCCAGGGGTTTTTCCCAAGGAAGGATCATGAGCACAGATCCCTAGATTTAAGCCTCACCGAAAAAAAAACGGGAATGAGAGGGAAGGGGATGGTTTGGGATGGATTCTCCAGGTGCTGCTGTGCTGCTGCTCGGAGCATCCCTCTCCAGGGATAACCAGGAATCATGGAATGGGTTGGGATGGAAGGATCTGAAGGATCATCCCATTCCATGGGCAGGGATCTCCCGCTATCCAAGGCCTTGGGCACTCCCAGGGATCCAGGGGCGGCCCCAGCTCCTCTGGGAATTCCAGCCCAGCCGGGAATTCCTTCCCAAGATCCCATCCAGCCCTACTCCCCTTCCGTTTAAATCCATTCCCTGTTTTCCTGGCACTCCAGGCCTTTGCCCAAATCCCTCTCCCTTTCCAGAGAAGGCAAAAAGATGGAAAACTTCCCCCTTTTTCCCTGGATTCTGGAAATCTTTCTCCTCTGCTGCTCTGGAGCAAAGGGAAAACTTTCCATGAGCAGCACATGGAATGGGATCCGTGTGGGAGTGTCCAGTTCTGCTCGGGATGAGAGTTCAGGGCATCGATCCCTGATTTCGGGAGCGCTCGGGAGAAACGGAACCGCTGCCGGTGGGAGAGAAATCGGGAAAACGAGGAAAAGTTTTGTGCTGCGGAATTTCCTTCTCAATTAATGGATCGGGAGGGAATTTAGGGATCATCCCATTCCACGGGCAGGGGGAAATTCCATATCCTGGGGTGCTCCAAGCCCCAGTGTCCAACCTGGCCTTGGGCACTGCCAGGGATCCAGGGGAATCCACAGTTTCTTTGGGAATTCCAGCCCAGCCCAGCCCCTCCCCACCCTCCCAGACAGCAATTCCCAATTCCCAAGATCCCACCCCAATCTCCCATTTTCCAGTGGGAAGCCATTCCCTGGCTCCTGTCCTTCCAGCCCTTATCCCAAATCCCTCTCCAGCTCTCCTGGAAGAATCTCTGAGCTCTCCCCTGGATCCTTCCCTTCTCCAGCTGAACATTCCCAACTCCCTCATCCTTTCCTCCCAGCTCCATGCCTCCAATCCAAAATCTTTCACTTCCTAAAGACCTCTGTGGATCTCCCTTGGAAATTCCAGGCCCACCAAAGCATTCCCAGCTCCGGGAACATTCCCATTCCAAACCTGTCAGCCACATCCATGTCCCCCTCGATCTTATGGAGTCCCCTCATGATGTTGTCGAACTGTTCCCCTTGGGAATGCAGCACCTTGGCCGTGTCCTCCAAGCGTTTCTGGGATCCCTCCAACATTCCCGTTAATTCCTTGCCCTTGCTGGATTCCAACGCCGCTCCCGCTCCGGCTTCCGGGCCGGAGAACAGCTGCTCCCTCCAGAAATGCTCCAGGATGTTGAAGACCACATTCCTGTTGGGATGCAGGGAGCTGAACCAGTGCTTGGTGCTCTTCTCCAGGATGGTCAACGAGCTGAAGATTAAATGGGAAGATTCCTTCTTGATCTCGCTGATGCCGGAAAGGTGGGAATCCACCAGGAGCTCTCCGGTTTTGTCGGCCGTGAATTTGATGGAGACGGGAGTCAGGGAGAGCTTCCCAGAAATCCATTGCTTGGTGGTGTCCAGGTAGTAGGAGCAAGGCCAGGAATGGATCCGGATGTCCTCGTTCATGGGCTCGCTCTTCCCGGCCTCCGCTCCCAGGGAAACGCTCTCGAATCCAGCGGGAGAGGCTGAAATCCAAGGGAAAAAAGCAGGAATTCCTCATAAAGACACGGTAATTAATGCCAGCCATGCTTGGCTCCCGGCTCCTTTCAGCTCCATATCCAAGGGAACAGGATTTGGGATTTTTTCCCTCAGGGAGGAAACTTTTCCCTCAGGGTTTTTTTCCCTTCCAACTTTTCACCAAGGAAAAAATTCTGAAGGAAAATACACCTGAGGCTGTTCCCAACA
>NW_024580908.1:4347-8117 GCF_017639235.1 Corvus kubaryi
CCCTCAGGGAGGAAATTTTTCCCTCAGGGTTTTTTCCCTTCCAACTTTTCACCAAGGAAAAAAATCTGAAGGAAAATACACCTGTGGATGTTCCCAACATGAAAATTCCTTCAAAAATCAAGGATTCCTATTTAATTCTGATTTAAAAAAGCTCTTCCTGAGCCTTATCCCAAGTTCCTTACCTGGATTTGTATCCATGCAATTCTCAGGGAACAATTTTTTCCCCTCGGTGTTTTTTCCCAACTCCTCACCAAGGAAAAAAAATCCAAAGGAAAACACAACCGAGGCTCTTCCCAAAATGAAAATTCCTTCCAAAAATCCAGGATTTCTATTTAATAAGAAATACAACCAAGCCCTGGCAGGGCAGGGCAGGAAGAGCTGTCACTTCCCTGGATTTTTATACCTGGATCAGCTCTCGTGATTCCTGACTCACCTGAGAGCTCCACCCTTTACTCAGCTCTTTCTGTGCCTGAGGGCAAATTTCCCAAGGAAAAATCCAGCTGGGAATTAAAATCCAGCCATTTTTTCCCAATTTATTGTTATTTTTGCCAGCAACAGAGCTGAGGACTCTTTTATTCTCTCTCAGAGAAGAGATTTTCATTTCAAATTAAAACATAAAAGGGAGTTTTCCCTTTAAGCCATGGGAAGGTCGGAATTCTTGGAAAAGCAGTGGTCAGAAGTATCCTGGATTTCTGGGTTGGAATCACGGAATGGAAGGGATCTCAAGGATCACCCCATGGGCAGGGACACCTTCCACTACCCCAGGCTGCTCTGAGCCCCATCCCTTCTTTTCAACAATTCCAGGGATTTTCTATCCACAGACTCCCCGGAATATTTATGGAACAAACCATTCCAGCATTCCAAAAAAAAAAAAAAAACCACCAAACCAACCCCAAGAGACACAAATCAGTCCTTCACTGATCCATGGAAAATCAGCACTGGCAGAAGAATCAAATAAAAACCCCAAACTGCTCCCGATTCCTTGCAAACAGAGCCAGGAATAGGCTCAGAAAGTTGGGAATGTCCCAGTCCTTCAAGCAGGAGACACCTGAGTGATTCCACAAGAAATTCCTTCCATTTTTTTTTTCCCCCCAAAATGCTCCCTCACAATTTGTTCCCACACCGTCCTTTCCCTACGGGGACTCCCCCATTATCCACACTCCTTTTTTGAGTAAATAATGGGAATTTTGGCCCCATCTGCCCCCCCAAAACCCCGGAATTCCATCCCCAGCAACACCTGGATTAGTAACAGGGAGATGTGGATTTTCCATCCGGCAGCGTCTCGGGGATTGCGCAGGAATTCTTCACCTGGAACATCATCCAGTGGCTGCTTCCATAAAAAGGAGCTGATTCACCTTCGGTGACATCACCCAATTAACTGGGAGCGTCACTAATTAGTTAATGAGGGAGGAGGAGCTGCCACCATCGCTGGGGGACGTTCCCATCAAAACTGAACTGCCAGGTTTTTCCCATCCCGGAAGACGGTCCAGGGAATGGCCCTTGGGAATGATGTCCAGAACGTGCTGGAGTTTCACAGGTAAGGATTCCATAGGGTGGTTTATTCCCGGAAATAAATCTGGGAAATGCTGAGCCTGAAGCTCCTGGGAGCTCAATAAAGGAGTTTAGGAATCCCACAAAGCCGCTCTCCCTCTTTTTTAAATTCAGACTCCATTACAGGAGATTCCAAAATTCACCGTTTCCCAAGACAAGAAGTACTCAGGAGTGACTTCATTCCTTCCTTCTCCAACATCATTCCCAAGCCTCACCTCTGCTTCCTCACCCCAAGCTGGAATTCCTCCCTCCCTGGAAGGATTTCCAGCCCTTTTTCTCTCCCTTTTTCCCGTTAGTTTTCCTCCTCCTCACCCCAGTCACACCCATCACCTGCTCCACCACAGAATTCCAACGCTTTGGGATGGAAGGGTCCTTAAGGATCATCCCATTCCATGGGCAGGGACACCTCCCACTATCCCAGGGTGATCCAAATCCAGCCTTGGGCACTGCCAGGGATCCAGGGGCAGCCCCAGCTGCTCTGGCAATTCCAGCCCAGCTCCTCCCCGCCCTCCCAGCCAGCAATTCCTTCCCAAGATCCCATTGAAATCTCCCCTTTTCCAATGGGAAGCCATTCCCTGGGTCCTGGCCCTCCAGCCCTTATCCCAAGCCCCTCTCCCTTTCCTTGGGGACTCCCTTCAGGTGCCGTCAGGATCTTTCCCTAACCCCCCAAAATCCCCCATTTTTTCCCAATCCCACCTGGGAAAGCCACAGGACAATCACCCAAACCCCTCTTGTGTCCTTCACTGCCGGGCCAGGCTCCTCCAGAACCTTCACCTCTCCCCACAGAATTCCAGAACCACTGAGCTTGGAAAAGCCCTCCAGAATCACTGCGTCCAACCTGTGCCCGATGCCCTCCTTGTGCCCAGCCCAGAGCTCTGAGTGCCACATCCAGGAATTCCTGGGGACACC
This sequence comes from Corvus kubaryi, assembly GCF_017639235.1. Taxonomy (NCBI): domain Eukaryota; kingdom Metazoa; phylum Chordata; class Aves; order Passeriformes; family Corvidae; genus Corvus; species Corvus kubaryi. The sequence goes on from NW_024580908.1 coordinate 6,808, forward strand.
TCCAGGCACTCCAAACCCCCCTGGGCACTTCCCAAGGCCTGATCCCCCTTTCCATGGGGAAATTCCTGCTGCTGTCCACCCTGAGCCTGCCCTGGTCATTCCCTCTGCTCCTGTCCCTGTTCCCCGGGAGCAGAGCCCGACCCCCCCGGCTGCCCCCTCCTGTCAGGGACTTGTGCAGAGCCACAAGGTCCCCCCGGAGCCTCCTCTGCTCCAGCCTGAGCCCCTTTCCCAGCTCCCTCAGGAATTCTCCAGCCCCTTCCCAGCTCCGTTCCCGCCCCCCCACGTCCACACTCCCACACAACTCGGTGTTATCCATGAATTTATTGACGATCCCCCCCCATTCTTGATAAGGCATTAAACACGGCTGGCCTCAATCCAGAGCCTCGGCAACACCGCCCCTTTCCCTCCCCATCCATAAATTTCCTCTCCAAATCCCTGCTCCGCTTCGGAGCCCAACCCGGGGCCGCTTCCAGCCCACCCAGGCCCCGGCCCGGAGCCTCCCCAGCCCCGCTCGGAGCCCGCTCAGCCCCCGGGTCGAGCCCAGCCCAGGCCCCGACACGAACCCCCGCCCCAGCCCCCGGTCGGACCCGCCAGACCCCGGTTCGAAACCCGCCCGGTCCCGGTCCGAGACCACGCCGGCCATGAGTCAGAGCCCCCCATTCCCGGTCCGGAGCCCCCCCCCCAAGCCCAAATTTGTGGCCCTCCAGCCCCGTTTCCAACCCCCAAGCTCCACCTCGAGCCCCTCCCGCCCCATTTCGAGCCCCCCCGGTCCGGTCCGAGCCCCCCGGGCCCCGCACGCACCTCCCTTAGCGCGGCACCGGCCCCGCTCCGCGCCTGCGCCCGCCGCGCGCTCCCATTGGCTGAGCCCCGCGCCTCTGCGTGCTCCTATTGGCTGAGCCCCGCGCCGCTGCGTGCTCCTATTGGCTGAGCCCCGCGCCGCTGCGCTCCGCTTTTCACCTCCCCCCCGGCCCCCGCCCGCCCGACGCAGAGGTTCCGGCGGCGCCCGCCATAACCCTCACCGTCGCCGCCATTCGCGCCGAGGGGCTGCCCCGTGGGGGCCGGCGGTGAGTGTGGGTCCCTCGGGATGCTCCCGGTTCCTGCGAGCACCGGGGGTGCGGGTGGAACGGGAGGGCGATGCAGGGATGGGGTGTGCGACGCCCTGTGGTGTCCGGGTCCTCCCCTCCACACCTGGGAGGTCCGTGAGGGGAATCCCGTCATGGAGGTCTCTTAATGCGGGTGTTCCCTTGGCGCTCTGGGAGGGGGGAATTCCCTCATGGAGGTCTCTTAATGCGGGTGTTCCCTTGGCGCTC
>NW_024580908.1:8127-8290 GCF_017639235.1 Corvus kubaryi
GAATTCCCTCATGGAGGTCTCTTAATGCGGGTGTTCCCTTGGCGCTCTGGGAGGGGGGAATTCCCTCATGGCTGTCCCTTAATCCCACTGCGGTGTCCTTGTGTTCCCTTGGAGCTCTTTGAGGGAGGAATTCCCTCATGGAAATCCCTTAATCCGGGTGTTC
>NW_024580908.1:8300-14064 GCF_017639235.1 Corvus kubaryi
CTTTGAGGGAGGAATTCCCTCATGGAAATCCCTTAATCCGGGTGTTCTCTTGGAGCTCTTTGAGAGAGGAATTCCCTCATGGATATCCCTTAATCCGGGTGTTCTCTTGGAGCTCTTTGAGAGAGGAATTCCCTCATGGATATCCCTTAATCCGCCTGTTTCCTTGGAGCTCTGGGAGGGGGGAAATCCTTCATGGAAATCCTTTAATCCCACTGTGATATCCCGGTGTTCCCTTAGAGCTCTTTGAGGGAGGAATTCCCTCATGGAAATCCCTTAATCCAGGTGTTCTCTTGGAGCTCTGGGAGGGGGAAATTCCTTCATGGAGGTCTCTTAATCCGGCGGTTTCCTTGGAGCTCTGGGAGGGAGCAATTCCCTCATGGAAATCCCTTAATCCAGGTGTTCTGTTGGCGCTCTGTGAGGGAGGAATTCCCTCATGGAAATCCTTTAATCCCACTGCCATATCCCGGTGTTCCCTTAGAGCTCTTTGAGGGAGGAATTCCCTCATGGAAATCCCTTAATCCGCCTGTTTCCTTGGAGCTCTGGGAGAGGGGAATTCCCTCATGGAAATCCTTTAATCCCACTGCCATATCCCGGTGTTCCCTTAGAGCAGTTTGAGGGAGGAATTCCCTCATGGAAATCCTTTAATCCAGGTGTTCTCTTGGAGCTCTGGGAGAGGGGAATTCCCTCATGGATGTCCCTGAATCCCACTGCGGAGTCCGGATATTCCCTTGGAGCTGCGTGAGGGGGGGAATTCCCTCATGGAGATCCCTAAATCCCCTTTTTCCCTCGGTGTCTCCCAAATCCCATCCCTGCAGCCTGTTTGGTTTCTTTCCCTCCCTCTCCCTCTGTGCTCAGCCTTCCCCTTCCCTGGTTCTTTTTTTTTTCTCTTTTCCCAGTTTATTTGGCCTATTTTTATCCCAGATCCATGGAAAAAGCTCTGCAGAAGGTGGGAGGTGCCAGACCTTGGAACAAAGGGATGATCCCAGAACAGTCCCCAGCACTTCCCCAAATATTTTGGGGATTTCTTCCCCTCTATTCCCCCCACGATTAATGAATTCCATGGGAATATCCCACTAAAATTTCCCATTCCTGCTTTTTTTTTAGGATGCAACCAGCCCTGGCAAGGAGGTGACGAGGGAAAAGCATCCATAGGATGATTTCCCAGCTATCCCAGCTCTAGAAACCATGGAAAATCCTAACTATCCCACCACGCTGGGATGCTCCTGCAGCGCTCCTCCTTTTCCCTCCCTTTCCCTATGACTTTTCACACCTTTCGAGCCTCAAATCCCGAATTTTTTTTCGCTTTCCCGAGCCCCGTTTTTTGGGATAACACCCACTCCAAACTTCCTTGGCTCCGCCAGGAATTTTTTTTTTTTTCTGCTTTTCCAGCCTGCATGGACAGGGCAACTTTTGCCCGTTCCACCGCTTTTTTCCGGGATTCTGGGAATTCCTCTCCAGCTTCCGCAGCTCTTCCCGGGGGCCAGGTGGATTTTATCGCCAAAGCCGAGTCCTTCACGTACTCGGATTTTTTCCGGGATTATCTCCTGCCCAACCATCCCTGCGTCTTCTCGGCCAAGTTCACCGAGGACTGGAGCAGCAGGAGGACTTGGGTGACGTGCCATGGGAAGCCCAACTTCGAGCATCTCCTGCGGGAATTCGGTAAATCCCGGGATTTTGCTGGAATCCTCAAGGATGCGGCTTGACGGGGTTCGGGTTTGGGGAGGAAAGGGTTAAAAAAACACAAAAAAAATCCAATTCCAAGGGTTTTCCCTGAATTTTCCCTTTTATTTATGGGGTTTTTTTTGGTAGATTCCAAGCTCAGCGTTTGTTCCCGTGGAGTTAATTAATTCCTGTTGTTCTTAATGAAGTTAATGAAAATATTGGATGGTTTAATGAGCCCCATTTGTTTCCCTGTTTAGCATGAATTCCCATAAATCTTAATGAAATTAATTTAAATATTGGATAATTTCATTATCCCCCTTTATTTCCCTGTTTAGCATTAATTCCCGTAGTTCTTAATGAAATTAATTATAATAATGGAGAATTTAATTATCCCAATTTATTTCCCTCCTTAATATAAATTCCCATAATTCTTAATGAAATTAATTTAATTATTGGATAATTTCATTATCCCCATTTATTTCCCTGTTTAGAATTAATTCCCATTGTTCTTACTGAAATTAATTCAAATATTGGATAATTTAATTATCCCAATTTATTTCCCTGCTTAATATTAATTTCCATTGTTCTTAAGAAAATTAATTTAAAATATTGGGTAATTTAATTATTCTAATTTATTTCAATGCTTTGCATGAATTCCCATAGTTCTTAATGAAATTAATTCAAATATTGAATAATTTAATTATTCCAATTTATTTCCCTGTTTAGCATGAATTCCCATAAATCTTAATGAAATTAATTAAAATATTGGATAATTTCATTATCCCCCTTTATTTCCCTGTTTAGCATGAATTCCCGTAGTTCTTAATGAAATTAATTATAATAATGGATAATTTAATGATCCCAATTTATTTCCCTGCTTAGCATTAATTCCATCTGTTCTTAATAAAATTAATAAAAATATCAGTTAATTTAATTATCCCAATTTATTTCCCTTCTTAATATAAATTCCCATAATTCTTAATAAAATTAATTTAAAATATTGGATAATTTCATTATCCCCATTTATTTCCCTGTTTAGAATTAATTCCCATTGTTCTTACTGAAATTAATTCAAATATTGGATAGTTTAATTATCCCAATTTATATCCCTGTTTAGCATGAATTCCCATAAATCTTAATGAAATTAATTTAATTATTGGATAATTTAATTATCCCCCTTTATTTCCCTGTTTAGCATGAATTCCCGTCGTTCGTAATGAAATTAATTCAAATATTGGATAATTTAATTATCCCAATTTATTCCCCTGCTTAATATTAATTTCCATTGTTCTTAAGAAAATTAATTAAAAATATTGGGTAATTTAATTATTCTAATTTATTTCAATGCTTTGCATGAATTCCCATAGTTCTTAATGAAATTAATTCAAATATTGAATAATTTAATTATTCCAATTTATTTCCCTGTTTAGAATTAATTCCCATTGTTCTTAATGAAATTAATTCAAATATTGGATATTTTAATTATCCCAATTTATTTCCCTGCTTAACGTGAATTCCCATAATTCTTAATAAAATTAATTTAAAATATTGGATAATTTAATTATTCCAATTTATTCCCCCTACTTGATATTAATTCCCATTGTTCTTAATAAAATTAATTAAAATGCTGGATAATTTAATTATCCCAATTTATTTCCTTGCTTAGCATTAATTCCCATAATTCTTAATAAAATTAATTAATATAGAAATAATATCAAAATCATTAATATAGAAATAATTAATATACAAATAATTAATATAGAAGTAATTAATATAGGAAAGATCAATATAAAAGCCATAAATAGTATTAAAATGTTTTAATTAATTTTAGTCATGTTTAAAACTTCTTCTAAAAATAATTAATGGAGAAATAATGAATGTAGAAATCATTAATATTAAAATGTTTCTGATTCTTCTGAGTTAGGTTTAAAATTAATTAGAAATAATGAATCAATATAGAAATAACGAATATAGAAATAATTAATATCAGAATAATGAATCTAGAAATTATCAATATAGAAATTATTAATATAGAAATAACCAATATAGAAATAATTACTATCAGAGTAATGAATGTAGAAATTATTAATATAGAAATAATTAATAGAGAAATAATAATATAAAAATAATGAATATATAAATAATTAATATAGAAATAATATCGAAATCATTAATATAGGAATAACTAATATAGAAATAATTAATGTAGGAATAATCAATATAAAAGTTAGAAATAGTATTTTAATATTTAAATTAATTTTAGTCACGTTTAAAACTTCTAAAAATAAGGAATTAATGGAGAAATAATGAATGTAGAAATCATTAATATTAAAATGTTTCTGATTCTTCTGAGTTAGGTTTAAAATTAATTAAAAATAATTAACCAATATAGAAATAATTAATATTGGAATAATGAATCTAGAAATTATGAATATAAAAATAATTAATATAGGAATAAGAACATAGAAATAATGAATATAGAAATAACTATTATCGAAATAATTAAATAGACATAATTAATATAGACAATTAATATAGGAACAATATAGAAATAATGAGTATCGACATAATTAACATAGAAATAATTAATATAGAAATAATACAGGACTAATCAATATAAAAGTGATAAATAGTATTAAAATATTGTAATTAGCTCGAATTATGTATTAAAATTCTTCTGCAAATAATGAGTCTGGGAGTAATGAGTATGAAATGGTAATGAGTGGAAATAATCTTTGTAATTACGGGAATAGAGTTTGTAAGAAGAAAGCTGATAATGAATAAAAATAATTAATGTCAACTAAATTAAATTAATTGGAGTAGGTTAATATAAAACGATAAACATGAAATAATTAAATTAATCGAAGTAGGTTAATATAAAACGATAAACATGAAATAATTGAATTAATCAAAGCAGGTTAATATAAAACTAGAAACATTAAATAATTAATCAAAGTAGGTTAATATAAAACTATGGACATTAATTAATTTAATTGAAGTAGGTTGATATAAAACTATGAACATCAAATAATTAATCAAAGTAGGTTAATATAAAACTATGAATATTAATTAATTTAATTGAAGTAGGTTAATATAAAACTATGAACATTAAATAATTAAATCAATCAAAGTAGGTTAATTTAAAACTAGAAACATTAAATAAATTAATCAAAGTAGGTTAATATAAAACTATGAAGATTAATTAATTTAATTGAAGTAGGTTAATATAAAACTGAACATTAAATAATTAAATTAGTCAAAGTAGGTTAATATAAAACGAACATTAAATAATTAAATTAGTCAAAGTAGGTTAATATAAAACTATGAACATTAAATAAACCAATCAAAGTAGTTTAATATAAAACTATGAACATTAATTAATTTAATTGCAGTAGGTTAATATAAAGCTATGAACATTAAATAATTAAATTAATCGAAATAGGTTAATATAAAAGTATGAACATTAATTAATTTAATCAAAGTAGGTTGATATAAAACTATGAACATTAATTAATTAATTAATCAAAGTAGGTTAATATAAAACTGTGAATATTAATTAATTTAATTGAAGTAGGTTAATACAAAACTATGAACATTAAATAATTAAATCAATCAAAGTCGGTTAATATAAAACTATGAACATTAATTAATTTAATTGAAGTAGGTTAATATAAAAATGAACATTAAATAATTAAATTAGTCAAAGTAGGTTAATATAAAAGTATGAACATTAAATAATTAAATCAATCAAAGTAGGTTAATATAAAGCTATGAACATTAAATAATTAAATTAATCGAAGTAGGTTAATATAAAACTATGAACATTAATTAATTTAATCAAAGTAGGTTAATATAAACCTAGAAACATTAAATAATTAAGTTCATCAAAGTAGGTTAATATAATAATTATTAAAAACGATGAGTTGAGGTTAATGAATTCAATTAATGTCATTATTAACTAACGACTCCTAAATTAATAACTGATGAAACAACACTAATTAATGTGTTAATATGAAATCCTAATCAACACCTCGCTGCCAATGGAATTTAAGGGGAAAATCCCAGAAAAATCCGGAGAATCCGGGTGCCACGGAAGGCAAAG
>NW_024580908.1:14164-16394 GCF_017639235.1 Corvus kubaryi
GCCTCGGGATATCCAAAGGGCCGGAATTCCATCGGGATGAGCTTGGGCTGCCCATTGCTGCCTCGGGATATCCAGAATTCCATCGGGATGAGCTTGGGCTGCCCATTGCTGCCTCGGGATATCCAGAATTCCATCGGGATGAGCTTGGGCTGCCCATTGCTGCCTCGGGATATCCGGAATTCCAGCGGGATGAGCTTGGGCTGCCCATTGCTGCCTCGGGATATCCAAAGGGCCGGAATTCCATCGGGATGAGCTTGGGCTGCCCATTGCTGCCTCGGGATATCCAGAATTCCATCGGGATGAGCTTGGGCTGCCCATTGCTGCCTCGGGATATCCGGAATTCCATCGGGATGAGCTTGGGCTGCCCATTGCTGCCTCGGGATATCCAAAGGACAGAATTCCATCGGGATGAGCTTGGGCTGCCCATTGCTGCCTCGGGATATCCGAAGGGCCGGAATTCCATCGGGATGAGCTTGAGCGAGGGGCGTTGGAGGAGCTCTCCTCACTGCCCCGGAGAATTCCCGAGGCCTTTCTCTTCCAGGAGAAGCCGTGGTCCCCGTTGCCAACTGTGACCTCAAGGAATACAATTCCAACCCCAAGGAGCAGCTGCCCTTCAAGGAATTCGTGGAATATTGGCGGGAATACATCGGCAGCGGCTATCGCTCCTCCCGGGGCTGCCTCTACCTCAAGGACTGGCACCTGAGCAGGTCAGAGCTCATTCCCAGCACTCGGGGATCGGGAATGTTGAGCCTGGGAAACGCAAGCTCCGCACGGATCCAAGTGGGCCTTGAAGGAGCTGCGGGAAACATGGGAAGAGAATTCCCAAGGCACGGAGGGACGGGAAACAGGGAATGGCTTCCCATTGCCAGATGGGGTCTGGGGAGGGAATTCCTGGCTGGGAGAGGCTGGGATGGAATTGCCAGAGAAGCTGGAATCCCTGGAAGTGGCCAAGGCCAGCTTGGAGCAGCCTGGGATAGTGGGAAGTGTCCCAGCCCATGGAATGGCTGCAGTGGGATGATCCTTAAGGTCCCTTCCCACCCAAGGCATTCCTTGGCATTCCATGGTATCCCTATGGAACCTGGGCCTGGAACACCTCCTGCAGCCACACCTGGGGGACGTTTTAACTGGATTTGGGATCCTTCCGGATCCATTGGCTTTTCTGGGAACATTCCCAGTCCTTCAACTTCCCTTCCCCCAGCTGTGGCCGGACAAACACCTTGGGAAGGAATTTCTCCGGGAATTCCATCCCCCAGTCCCACCTTGGGATAGCGGAAAGTTGGGGTCAGCTGCTCCTTCAACTCCCTTCCCCCCCAAACCGTTGGAATTCCATCCTAAAGGATCTCCCTGCCGCTTTTCCAAGCGTTTGTGTTTTCCAGAGCTTTCCCAGAGCTGGATGTTTACAGCACTCCCGTGTATTTTTCCTCGGATTGGCTCAACGAGTATTGGGATGCGGTGGCTGTGGATGATTATAGGTTCGTCTACATGGGACCCAAGGGCTCCTGGTAAGGCTCTCATCCCTAAGGTTCCTTTCCCAGTGGAATATCCCAGGAAATCCATCAGGATAACCGGGGAGGTTACAGGAGAAATCGCTGAAAGTTACTGGAAAAATCCCCCCAAAAAATCCCAGGAAAAAATCCCCCAAAAATCCTGGGAAAATTCCCCAAAAGTTACAGAAAAAATCCCCCAAAAATTCCCCAAAAAGTCCCAGGAAAAATCCCTAAAAAGTCACAGGAAAAATCCCCCAAAAAATCCCCGGAAAAATCCCCGGAAAAATCCCCAAAAAATCCCCAGAAAAATCCCAGGAAAAAATCCCTGGAAAAATCCCCAAAAGTTACAGAAAAAAATCCCCAAAAAATTCCCCAAAAAGTCTCAGAAAAAATCCCCAAAACATCCCAGGAAAAATCCCTAAAAAGTCACAGGAAAAATCCCCAAAAACCAAGGAAAAATCCCAGGAAAAATCCCCCAAAAAATCCCAGGAAAAATCCCCAAAATGCTACAGGAAGAATCCCCAAAAAATCCCTGGAAAAATCCTGCCAAAGTTACAGGAAAAAATCTCAGGAAAAATCCCCAAAAATTCTCAGGAAAAATCCACCAAAAGTCACAGGGAAAATCCCCCCAAAAATCCCCGGAAAAATCCTCCAAAAAATCCCCGGAAAAATCCTCCAAAAAATCCCAGGAAAAACCCCCAAAAAATCCCAGGAAAAATCCCCAAAATGCTACAGGAAAAATC
>NW_024580909.1:0-19146 GCF_017639235.1 Corvus kubaryi
CGGGTGGTGAGCTGGACTGTAGCGGTAGCCTCGGAGCATCAGGCTGGGACAGCAGAGGCGAGCAGACCCCCGGGGGCAGTGAGTCAAGGTATAGCACTAACCCCAAAGCAGTGGCAGAAGCAGAAGCAGAAGCAGCAGGGAGTCCTGGCAGATGCGCGGTGCTGAGCTAAAGTGTAGCACTAACCCCAAAGCGGTGTCAGAAAACAGGGGGGCTGGGCAGGGGATTACTCCTTTGCACAGCTCACCAGTGACAGCTGGCCCCGAGGTTGGGCTGCCACGCAGAGGGAACGGCCCAGCAGAGAGGGCTCCTGGCTCCTGGGTCTTGGCACAGCACACATCGGCTCTGGGCTCCCAAGTGGCAGAGGAGCAGAGAAGCAAGACGGCAGGCCCTGATCGCAGTGCCAGAGGAAAAAATAAACGAGGGGAAACAAGAAAAGGACAAAAAGCACAGGGCAACAGGACCTCAGGTCAGACCCACCGTGCCATGTGGCAGCTGTGTTGATCACCCCACCCGAAGGAAGAGTAGCCCCTGGCCCCCACCCCCCGCAGGATCCCGGGCCGCCCTTCGTCCATTGCATATTCCCGAGCTGGGGTTGGGGGCAGTGGTGCTTCCGGACACAAAAGAAAAACAAAATGGTTATCAGATATGAACATCCCCAAGACAGTGAGGGAAAAGAGGGGGGAGAAGAGAAAAAAATAAGGCAAAAATATGTTCAGCTAACAGAACTGTAATGTGACATGTGAGCTATAGTACAAGTGCCCATAGAGTGGCTGTGTTTCATGCTGTATATATATCTATATTATCTATTTTGTTGCAATGAACTCCTACAACCAAATATGATAGAATCATAGAAAGTCTTGGGTCAGAAGGGATCATCCAGTTCCAACACCCAGCAATGGACAGGGAACCCTCCACTAGAGCAGTTTGTTCAGAGTCCCATCCCACCCATATGTGCATCTATCTATAGTATGCTCCCCAGAAATTAAATGTTCTGTACTCAAATGGTGCTGCATATAAAAGCCAAAACTTGTGCAAACATAGAAGTTTAGTATTAAGAATCATTTACCTTATGATCTTCACTCTCTTTCTGATTACACTGTTAATTCTAATGTAAATGCCTATTTGTATTCTGAAAAAGATATTTCAATATTTGTGTTGTTTATAACTGAAGTAGGGAAACACTTTATAGAAAGCAATTTGTTCAATTTAATTCTTCAGTTGCCCATGAATGTGCCATACTTATCATTAAATTTATTTCATATTAAAAATTATTGCTGAAAAAAATGTTAGTATATAATTCTTGGTTTATAATACATTTCTAAGCACTTCATTGCAGAGAACTCAGATTCTACAGTTTAAAATTATGTACAGATCACATGCCATAAATTCTGTCTCTATTTTACATAAGAAATTTGGTAATTATCCAAGCATTTTTCTATGTAAATTTTCTATGTAAATTTTTCTATGTAAATTTTTCTATGCAAATGTATCAGAACACATACATAAAGTGAATGTAAGAGTACTCACATACTGTCACCCTTAATGAGAGCAGACAGACTCTACCCATATCTTTAGATAAAAGAATGTGATTCCACAAATCGAGTGGTCCAGAATCATTCTTTGGGATAAAACAGAGGGGCATGAGTTTTTACAGGATTCACTCGGTGTCTAATCCTTCCTTCTGCCCTCAAGTGGTAGTGATTTCAAAAAACACGTGAGCTGGAAAAAATTATGCCCCTAGCAAGACCAAATTCCTACAGACACACAAACTGTGTAAAAGTACAGCTGAAAATTATGTCCATAGGAAACTTTTAGACTAAAAGTGCATGAAATTCATAAAATGTTTTTCCCAATTAATAGGACCCACATGGGACGATTTACCAGAACAAAAATAGACATCTACATTGCAAAAGTCTAGGTCTGAGATGCTTTCACTAGGATCTCATCATACTCCATGGAGATGAGTGGCATTGATGCCTAAAGATTTTTTTAGTTTTTTATATATTTTTCATGTATTTGTAGCCTTGAAGATTTTTAATATATTGTTGTATGGTTTCTAGGACTTTTCCTGCCCTTTTGCACAATAAGCTAATCCTTATTAACATATTCTTGAAATTCTGTTTAGTCTTATTCTTAAGAAGAGAATTTCTGATAAGGATGTCTTGTTTTCCACCAGAACTTAAGAGACATAACAAGAAATGGGGCAAAAAAATCCCTGGACCATCTCCAAGGGTCTGACCCAAGGGTGGGTTACTGGGGCAACTGATCTCCTATTGGATGTACCTGCTAAATATACTAATTAATTACCCGTATAAAAATGGTAGAAATCCTTTATCACACGCACACAGAGACATATTTGTGCATCTGAAAGATTTCATTAAAGAGTTGCTTTTTATTTTACCACTTTAACACTGTTGCAAGTTTTGTCTTTTCATTTTAGGCAACAGCATTACAATGGACTACACATCTCACCCTAAAGTGAGATGCACATAAAGAAAGTCAGATGATTTATGTCCATTAGATTTAAGCACATAAATTGCAGACATTGTAGATATGATGAATCCTATCCCATATTAATAAGGAAACTTGTGCCTGTGAAAGTACCTTTCAGCAAGTACAAACACATTTCTTGGATCATTTTATGGGTTCTGCTTGCCCACAAATAGAAACCTTGGTGCCAGGGAAAAATACATTTTTGTAATGTGTTCAGATGGACTAAACAGGAAGAAGGCTTCAGATTTTCCTCGAGATAAATAAACTTAATTAGAATTCAGAGGAACACTTTTCAACTTCTTTCTTATTAAGTGATAGAAACTTCTCCATTTATGGAAAAAGCGTACATCTTCTAATGTAAAAAAATGTGGAAACAAGATGGTTTGGCATACATTTCTTAACTCTGTTTCATCAAGCTTCTATTCTTTCTGTAAGTACTCAAGTTGCTACGTGAGCAAATCTTACAAAAATAATGACTATCATTAAAGTGCTCATTTAAACAGTTGATTGAAGTGGAATATCATGGTTCTCTAGTCTGCTGGATAAGCACTCAGGAAGTGTTGCTTTGCTATTTGATATGTTTCCCTTCTTTTAAATCCTAAAGAATCCCATGACTTGCATAATAAGCAGCTTTACATTTTAAACTCAACGAGCAGAGATACTGAAGCAAAGGAGAAATCTGTCATTGAAAGAATAAACATCTCTGTTGATGCTTCATTGTTGAAAGTCTTTCTTGAATAAAACCAAAACATTTTCTTGCTTTGGGACACAAATGGATTTCCAAATCTCACAGTGATCAGAACAAAAAAATGAGTTCAAGTCCAAGAAACATGGAGTACCTCTGTAAAAGGAAACCCTGTAAACAAAGGATATTCTGTTTCAAAGTATTATCACAATGAAAATTAAAGACTCTGGCATTTTTACCCGTATTAATTCACATCTAAATCAGTCCACAAATACCTTCATTGCCTACTTAAATAAAAGGATACAAGGAGTTTATGAGCAAATAGTAGTTTATGCTGTTGATTAAATAAGGTGCTACAGTTTGGGATTGAAGATAGCTTGCTTTCAGCACTTGCTTCAACAATAGAATCACAGAGTGGTTTGGGTTGGAACAGACCTCAAAGCTCATCTTGTTCCAACCCCCCTGCCATGGGCAGGGACACCTTCCACTGGACCAGGTTGCTCAGAGGTCCATCCAGTCTAGGCTTGAACACTTCCAGGGATGGGGCATCCACAGCTTCTCTATTCCAGTGTCTCACCCCCCTCACAGGGAAGAATTTCTTCCTACTGTCCAATCTAAACCTGCCCTCTTCAGTTTGAAGTCATTCCCCTTTGTCCTATCACTACATGCCCTTGTAAAAAGTCCCTCTCCAGATGTTGTGAAGCCCGTTTAGATACTGGAAGGTTATCAGGTCTCCCCAGAGCCTGTTTTCGTAGGAGAGGTGTTCCAGTCCTCTGATCATCAAAAGAAAACAATAGAAAAATTGAGAGTTGACCTAAAGAGCATTTGCACAGCAACTCTACAGAGTGAGAAAAGACTCCAAATGAGTAAACTTTAACAGCAATCTCACATTTCAGTTACTTTCCTTTACTTGCACACTGCAGGGTCACTGTAACTATAATTGTTTGCATACATTTACCTGACTGAGCATGAGGTAGAGAGAAAGATTCCAATTTCAGCCATTTCTTAGCAAGGAATGATCGTTCAGTCATTTATGATTATACTGTCATTGATTTACACCTGTAAATCAAGACGTGAACTGCCTGAAAACCCAACAAACCAATACACACAAACACACCCAAGAAAACAAACCTGCTGTGGTAACAATAGTTCACAAACAAATCTTGAAGACAGATGATTCTTTTGTAGCTAAAGGGAGCATTTATGACTCACTATGAAGAAAAAAGGGTTTCTCCACAGTCTCCATTGCATCACTCACTGAACATTTTCTGTGAAAATAATTCCTCCCTTTCTCAAATTTGGTGCAGTATCTGTTTGAAAAATACCAATTTTTTAGAGAAATATAGTAAGTCAGAAAATGTTATGCTTGAAAAACATTAGTTATGAACTAAAAGGCATCCTTTTCCAGTTCTCCTTTACAGCCTTGGCTTTCTGGCTATATAGCTGCACCAAAGGCTGTCACATAAAGGTAACAATCTCAGGGTCCTTATTTAGGCTTTTACTGCATTTTAAAATAAAGAGTAGCAATACAAAGTATGGTAGGAGATACTGCCCATGGTGAAGATTCCAAAGGCTTTGACTTCTTATTAAAATCTAAAATTAAAATCTTCCCCTTGTAAGCAACTTTGATCAGGAGGAAAACAATATTTACTTTTAGATATGTTTATAAGCTGGTTATGCATGAATGGGGTATGGAGGACTTTTCTATTTGCAATGACTTCTCCATAGGTATTGTCAATGCGCATGTAACAAACTCATTAAAACAATACTGAAGTGTGAGTGGAGGACTAAATATCTGTATTTTGTACCTGAAGAAAAAGGTTTCTTGAATATCTTGAAGATTATTGAAACATTGTTCAGCTTGAAAAACTGGAGGAACAGTAAGAAGGACTTTATATATCCTTTATACATATCTTTCATAGGCAAAGTAGGACATACGAGCGTATTGCAAGGAGCACCATGTGCTTAACATTTGTAGACAGAAGTGGTGCAAGGTAACCATCATTCACCACCCAAGTAAATCACTTGGAGAACTAGCTTTAATCCAGTATTGGTATCATATAAGCATCAAAGACAAGATTCATTATTCTTTCTTTGGGTTTCACTCATATATTTTCGAGGTCTTTTGCTATGTTGTCATAGGTTAGCAAGCATAGTCCCGGAAGGGACGTCCTTGCTAAGAGGTGCTTACAGTTTCCTCTGGGAACTGATAGAACCTATCAGCTGGCCAGTTTGAATATGGACAATTCTCTAAGCCACTTAAAGTTGTGATCACCTCTGTGATCCACATTTAAGAATAGGCAAACTCCCCCTCCAAGCTCTCTCTCGTTTCCGGCGCTGGGACAAGTGGCTGCAGGCCCCGTGTGGGGGCCAGCGGGCCCGGCCAGGCCCTGCCTGGGCCAGGCCGGGCCGGGCCACGGCCATCCTGAAGCCATGGACCTATTCCAGCTGTGGAACCCCCCCCACTGCCTTGCCGTGGGCAGCCGGAGCGGCTCGGCTCTCCCCCCTCTCCACTGCGATAAGAAAAATACAACATTCCAGCTGCAAAGCTGCAAGGCCGAGGTGAGATTAACCCTTTTTATTGCTGTGAAGAGCTGAAAACCTGAGGGAAGAGAGAGAGGAGATGCTTAAAGCTGAAAGTCTGTTGTGAAGCTATGATATATCAGAGTATCCTGTTGTAATTTCATGAAGATATGGGGGGTGGAGTGTTCAACTCGTGAGCAAAAGCACCTGCGCTGAGATAGGCAGATGCTGACGCAGCTGTAATTTCATGAGAAGTTTGGACAGGGAGAGATGAACCAGATGAGGACTTTTGCTCCAAACGGGAAAGGAGAAAACCTCAGTCCGTAGAGATGAACCAGATGAGGACTTTTGCTCCAAATGGGAAAGGAGAAAACCTCAGTTCCTAGAGATGCTCCCAGAGATAGTCCTAACGATGAAGATGATGAAGACCCTTTGCTCCCAGGGAAGGAGAAGGGCCTCTGTTTTTGTTTCTGAACGGCTCAACCTTAAAATTGTACCCCAGAAAACTTCAAGAGTGGACCCTCGAAAGCAGTTGTGGGAAAAGCTGCAAGTCGGGGAAAGGACTCACACGCAGGCAGAGAGACTCCTCTTCCTAAATGGACTGAACAATATTTGGAAGTGGGTGGCTGTCTCGTTGTGATAATGTTTTCATAGCATGAGCAAGAAGAGACTTCTCTTTCTAAATGGACTGAACAAGGTTATTATGGAAGTGGTAAACAGACTGAACATCTTAAGGGTTGTCTTTTCACATTGTCAGTGGGAGAAGGGAGGAAGGTGGGGGGAGGAGGAGAGTTCTGAAGGTGGTATAATTTTTTTTCCTTCTTCTTTTAGGTCTGTTAATAAACTTCTTTATATTCTTTCAAGTTTGGTGCCTGTTTTGCATTTCTCCTAACTCTTATCTCACAGCAGATAAACAGTAATGAGTATTTTGGACCAAACCACTACATATGTATAACCAACTCTTGTAATTCACCTCCTGCAGAGGTAAGCAAACCCATTCTCCAAAGCAGGAAAACGTCCCAAGTTTCTCTGAATTTGAAAGGCGTTGCTTTTAAAGAGTTTTACTTAAACACATTCACCACAATTCTTTCTTCCCCAGCAGGTAATTTCTCAAAAGAATTTGGCTGACAAATTGGTCTCACCTTTGATTCTAGAGAAGCTCAGCTCCAGAGTGTTTATCCAGCAGTTGCAACATAGACACCATTATCCAGTCTCTGCATGATAGTTAGCCCAACTTCTAAGGGGCTTCAACTGCTTTCCTTCTTAAAGAAGAAGCCAAATATTGTGATATAACTTCAGAAAAACATCTTAATTAAATCTTGGGAAGTACAGAATATCCAGGAGACCAGAAATGCATAAGATCAAAATCGAGTTTACACAAAAGAGGAAGTGCTAAAATTGCTGAAAAAGGCAATTCAAAAGATGAAATAGTTGTAAAAGAGAAAGAACGTGAGTTCATGCTTTCCTTCTGTGGAAACATTTGTTTCCATGAATCTGCTCACACAGTACTGTATAAGTTCAAACATTTCAACAAAGTTAAAACATCGTTTTTACCATTGTGCATATGCAAGACCAAAAAAACTCACTTCACATATCCTTCAATGCTGTGTTCAACTGTGTAAATTACACAGGTTTGAGGAATACAGGTAGTGGAAGCTCTTCTTTTCCTAATAGATGGAGGTTTAAGAAAATTTAGGAAAAATTGATTAAATAAGGCGTACATTTCTCTTTACTAGCAAAACCCAATTGGGTTTTGCTAGTAAAGAGCATTTTAAAAATATGCATTTTAAAAAATAAGCATTTTAAAAATAAGTAAGAAATCTCTTATAATCACTGAATAAATGCAGGGGTTTAATATTGAGTATTAATGTCTATTGCTTTTCTTTGTGTATGACCTAAAGACAGTACAATTCGAGGTACAACTTTATTACAGCTAAACAGTAAAATAAATCTTGTTAATGAGAATTTGCTTGAACCTTCTTCTGAGTCATATATTGAGATATAAGTGCTTCCCTGAAAGATTACCTTGCAGTAAGTATTCGTCCTCCTGAAACATAAATTCTGCAAATTACTTTCAGATGGGCTAAAATGTAGCTCAATCAGCAAAAAATGAGCAGTTCAAATAATGGAAAGGAGGGATGATTAAAAAAAAAAAAAGTGGGCCTTGCAAATTTGCAAATAATACAATCATGGGGATTGTATTGAAGAAAGAATAAGGCATCTTCATGGCAGCTACTAAGACATATATTTACATATAACAAGAGAATAAGGATCTTCTACTAGGTAAGTACATCCTTGCCTAGGGTAGAAAGGCACAGCAATCAAAACCAAAGAGTCAGCTTGGAACATGACAGACAAAAAAGGAAGCTGCAACACCACTGGGGTTTTTATGAGTTGCCCAAACTGCAGTTTACTCCAAAGAAAACACTGTCTGCAAACGGTGAGCAAGGCACTGGTTTAAGCACACAGTCAAATTGGGTAGGCACTTCCCCAGGGTGAATCATCTGTACTGGTTTTTGCTGGGATAGGGGTGAATTTCATCCTAATAGCTCTGTGTTGGATTTGTGACCAAAACAGCACTGATAACACTGGGATTTTTTTATCTATTGCTGAGCAGAACTTGTAGTCAAGGCGTTTTCTGCTTCTTTCCTCCCTTTTGCCCTCCCCATTTTCTCCAACATCCTGCTGTGGGGGAAAGAGAGTGAGTGCTTGTGTGGGGCTTAGCTCCCTACCAAGTTCAAACTACAGAATAATCTTAGACTGAAGTTGATCAGATGACTGATAATAATTTTAAACAAAAGGCTAATACCAACAGAATAATTTCAGTGCATTCAAAAAAAGTTAACCTCTTCTAACAAATATTACCAACTTGTATGGTTATTGTATCCAATCCAGAGCAATACAAACAGCAAGACACAACTGAGAAGAGTGTAAAACACAAGACAAAGGCAGCTGATTGCAAAAGTAAAAGAAGAGGGAAAAATAATTTTAAAAATTCGCTGTGATGGTAGTATGAGATATGATCTCAGAAGTGGCTTGTATTGTACCAGGGTCTGTACAAACTTTGCAGAAGAATTTTCCTACCCTATTTAAAATTATCAAATAATGAAGGGAACAAACAGGCAGAGGAAGAAGCAAGTAAACATTGCAATTACACAGAGGCACAGGAAATTTTTGTTAAGCTAATCATGAAAGCCAGGTATGCAGATCAGCATGGTAGTTTCTAACTTCTGAACAGGAAAAGAATAGAGCCTCTCCTCAGAGTACAAACACTACAATGTCAATGGTAATGACTATTCACTAGTTGTAAAGCAACAGTGTTTCCATACCACACTATTATTTACCACATCATATTTAAAATTTTCTACTAAAAATGATTTACAGATGTACATTCCCAATTCCCAGACACAGTTCTCACTGGGTCTCATCTGCACCACCTACAGATGCAAAGGATCCACAAAGGAGAAAAAATTCCTTTTCAGACAGAAAACACTGTCCTTAACACTTGAGAGACAGATAAATATACCAAGAAAATAACATCAGAATGTGAATCCAAGCAACTTCTTTGGAAAGCCTTTCGTTTCCAACAAACCTCTTATGAACTTCAGATTTCTGCAGCCTTTGAGAGCCAGAGGATAAACCACACAAATAAATGGTTGTGCTACCCATACCTACTGACTTTTCTAACTGTCCAAACTTTATTTAGCATTTCAACCAATTTTGAATGACCCTCCAGATGTTCACTTATCTGCTTTGTCAGGTCCCATTCCTCTAACAAGAATTTTGGCTTCCAGAACTAAGGGATTGCTCCCAAGAGTACCTACAAGAAAAGGTCCTTACCACAAGCTAACCATTAAACCAAACGAGGAGCGTAGTAGCTGTACTGATCCAAAACAATGACAAAGGCCTTCTGAAAATCAGAGACATTTGAGGGTTTGTACCCAAATATGTTCCCGGACATCTTCAGTTCACTGGCACTAAATATGCTGTGTTTCAGTATTGTCTGACTTGTCCAAGGAAGATACAGGACACTGTTTAACAAATAAGCAGGAAATTCTGTAAGAGGAAAGTAAGTGAATTATAATCATCAAGGTTTGTAGGGAAATGGGGAAATTCTTTCTTTTGACAGAGGAAACAGACACAAAAAATTCTTGTAGCACATTCAGCCAAGCTTACTGAGGTGAGCATATGTTTTCCATACTCTTTCCTCAAAGCACATGGAGATCCTGCCAACAAAGTTCTGAACTGATACTTTGTTTAACTACTACTTTACCATAAACGTACCTCATCAAAGCTTTTTATATTCACAGAAATAAGGTCAGGCCTTACTTGCTGATGTAAATTCAGAAAAAGCATCACCAAAACCTAGAGATACTGTTTGTGCATGCAAATCACATACATTCTTAATACTCACTTGTTTACCTAACTCAGGAATTTAAGTCCATACAAAGAAGGGGCAATTAAAAGCTCAAAAGGAAAAAATATATCACATATGTAAAATAAATTATATAGGAGCTATTAATTCGTAGAGTCAGGTTAGAATTAGGATTTAAATGGTCATTGAAATATATTTTTTTTTTCTGTCCTTTGCATACTGTAAAAGATTTGAGAACAGTATGGCATTTGGGACTGCAGTTTTGGTCTTACAGCTATTAAAATATATAAGAAAAATTACTTGTGTAGCTATTATGGACATTTGTGGGAGAAGTTATTTGAATTTCCACATAGTGTGGAAACACATTTGCAATTATTTTGTTTTATTTAGAACTCATATTTCATGGAATATAATTACAATTAAAAAGCTGTTTCATATTTAAATTTGACCATTTGTAATTTTTGTTTAAAAGCTGGATATTGAAGATAAAATAATAGAAAATAGGATTATTTCAATGTATTGAGGATGATATTGTGATTACAACTGATTTTTGTTTCTGTAGCAGTTTTTATTCCAGAATTGCAACATGTTAATTACAGCTTCTGTTCAAAAAAGCCTTTGTCTCCAGGAAGGCTGCTTAGCACATGTTTAGTGAGGTTTATGCATGAGCCTAAATTTATGTCATTTTAATGTGGTTTCCTGAACAGTGGTGTGACTTGAGCACATAAGTAAGAGAGGTTTTTTGCTTTACAATTAACTAAACTTCGCAATGCCCCTGAGCTCTTCTTGACTCACATCTCTGTAATGAATTTTACTCTACTGTAATTCAGAGAAATTAAATACAGATAGATCAAGACACACATTTTTCCTTAATTTGGGGCAGATTTCAGACCTGGGACTTTTTTCAGACCTAGAATTTCTCTGAAAAAGATTACTTACCTGTGCAAAAGTGGGAACACAAAACCAAATCTGAGGTTAGTCATTTCCTGGTTCTTTCAGATTTGGCTCTAAAATTGCAGAAAATTAGCTTGCTGTAGGAACATTAGCTCTCTGGTCACAATGCCAGTAAGAGTCATTACAGCTTCACAAAGTCAACAAACACCTAACAAGAATACAAAATCTTTAAAGGACATAAAGAGACGTAAAACTATGCTCTATTCTGTCACTGTTAGACCTGCTTCAGGAGCTTCCCTTTAGGTTATATTTATGAGTCCTGTGCAGAGTGATTTAACCAAGTAACATGTCTAAACCAGACGGTTCCATTCCCAGTACCAGGAACCCAGTAGCCACAAACCTGATCTCCTCTAGAGATGGACAAACACGATAATCAAAGAATCACAGAATAGTGATTAAAAGGCTATCTAGTCCAACCTCCCAACCATAAGCAGGAACATCTAGACCAGGTTGTTTAGAGCCCCCAGCAATGAATCTGAGTCAACCTCCTAAATCTCATCAAGATTAGGCACTTCTTTTCCTTTATCAAAATGTAATTTGAAGACTATTGCAGTAGATTGTAAGAAAGGTTGGATAGTGAGCAAAGGGAATGAAAAATCCACTCTCCAGCACTTGATCTGGTTGGTGATTGCGCAGCCCTCTAATTTATCAAGGTCTCTCTGCAGGGCCTCTCTGCCCTTGAGGGTGTTGACAGCTCCTCACAATTTAGCGTCATCAGCAAATTTACCTTTGAGTCCCGCATCCAGGTTGTTAGAAGTTGTTGAAAAGCACAGGGCAGAGGATAAAGCCCTGTAACCCCACTAGTGACTGGACACCAACCTGATGTCACCCCATTCCCTCTATGCATATGGAAGGTTTCTCAAAGGAAAATCAACTCTATTGGAAAAATCCTGCTGATGATAAGCAGGAAATAAGTAATGTAATAGTAACTGACCCATTGTCATGAATGAGGGCACAGACTCTTGCTTCTTCCGAAGAGAATCAAGTTTATTGCCATCAAGCAAGGCCTTATTACTGTACAACTAGGTAAGGCTTTTATACTGTGCTAAAACACTCCGGCTAAAATTATACTTGTTAACATTCTTGTGAACTAAAACAAACACACATTGGCAGCATACCATCTCCTGTGTTGCTGTCCACGTATCCTCTTGACCAATCAGCACTCTGATCATGTGGTTTCCATGCGCAGGTTACATAACTTGTTTTTAGTCTTCATGTCAGCTGTACATTTCCCAAAGTGCTTTTCGTGAACAGAAGTGAACGGAAGTGAACAAAGGCCCTTTATTCTATAAGACTTTTCTTGTTTCCTACAACCCATGGCACTTAAGCATTTTGAATCAAGTATATTTGTACATGCACTTTTCAAACACACTGGAAAAGTGGTGATAATGCCTATTTTCTTGAGGATTAACAAAGACCATGAGGTAGGAATCAGGCAGAAGAGAGGAGATGGATTTCTGACAAACTCCACCAACAGTTCCTTACTGATTTAACTGTTCTGAATACAGGCTCATTACCCAGTGCTAAGCATCAATACACACCAAGGTATTTCTACTTCTTATTCTAGTTTGCACAAAGGAGGGAGGCAGTTGCTAAACCACAAAACTTTGCACTAACTCATCAAAACTTTACACTATTTATATGTCTCAACAAACAGAGGTATCAGCATTCACTGGTTACAGATTACATAACTTTTTCATTAGTTAATACTCAAACCCTTATTTGCTAATTAGTCCTCATTTGCAGTTCTTTCCTCCATTTGAGTCAGGGGCTCATTTTTAGTAGGTGGTCAACCAGTCAGTCGCCGCAATCTCCCACTGCCATAATTATCTTTGCCCCAGGTACTGCTCAGTTCTGCCTACTTCATTCCTGGTGGCTCTCATCCAGACAGCCCATTCATCTTGGGATTCACTTCCATAATTCATAAAACAAAGAATTAGCCAAGTAATTGCTTAATCAGCTCTGCCTAGCGATAACTACTGATTAACAACTAAAAAAAAAAAAATTTGCAAATTTTGATTCAAGTCTTGAGGGCTCAAACCTTGAGGGGCTTGATATTACAACCACTGGGAGTATAACAGAGCACTCATTCAGTGCTACACTTAATGCATAAAATCATTAAAAAGCACTAGAGGTTTTGTCATTTCAAACCACAACTCTTGGCTGTCCCAGGAGCAAAAAGGGCTGGTGGGAAGCAGCACAGCGCAATGTTTATTAAGCCAACATCTGGGTTCTGTCCTGACTTCAATTTCTATTTTCAGAACTGAGCCTCAAGCAGTGTGTCATTACTTTTCTCATACTGGAGTAAGAACAACACAGATAATCACAATAACACCATTTCTGCAGAAGATCTCATTTCCCAAAGTAGAACGCAAGTCAACTTGCCCAGCCCCCACTAACACTCATAGTTTGAAACTCCATCTGCTCTAGATACAATAAAACTTTGAAAACATGGACTTTCTGTGAAGCTGGCAGCCACATTTCTCTACTCAAAAAGTTAATATGATCTTGAACAGACAGTTATTTTTCTAAATATGGTATTCAAAGAGGGTACTTGAGAGGTACTTTCCATTTGGGATATAGTTCTGGTGCATCTGGCAATGAAAAGTGAACTAGAGATTAGCATTAACTCTGGTTTGTCACTGGTATCTCTCAATGTGACAGATTTAATGCTTTCCCATGACCTGAACACACAAGTCTACAGGGTCTCAGAGATGGCAGCCTGCCTTCTGAAGCTCTCAAACAGCTTTAGATCTGAAGGGAAAAGATGATACCAACCATTCTCACCTCTTTCAACACTTCTTCAATACTTTGAAAGAGAGACAAATTGAAGACCAAAATGCCAGCTGGAGAGACCTGTACATTGATGAAGTTACTAAATCTGAGGTTTGTGGATTTTTGGTTATTTTCCAGGTGTCTAGTGCTCTGGTTGAGTTACTGAAGAACAATCCAAATGCCCTGACACCCCAAACTCAGGTGCTGCTATGAAACTCCTACTGTACTGCAGATACTTTAACTGGCTACAGAAAGTCAGAAGCTGCTCTGATTTGTGACAACAGCAAAACATTATTTTGCAATAAACTTAATAAGGGCATATAAAACCATTATTAATACATTAATTATAATTAAATTACCAGTTTATTAGTATTGAAAACCTGGCATTGTATGTTATTTCTTATGCTATTATCAATAATAATAAATATTTAGCTTTATAAAGCTGCACACTGGCAGAAGATGCTTTCTTAAATATTTGTTTTGCTTGACATCAAAAGCAGGAAGTCTAAATTGTTTCCCACCAAGAACATCCTGGAAACCCTCTCTGGGAATTGCAGCCCCCTCAGAAATACCACACTCCATTACAGAACACTTATTTAAAACACTTGGAAGAACATGAGGCTGACACAATGTATGAGAACATTCCGGCAATCTGCCCAGCTTGCACTTTTGCCATCTTGATGTCATTTGCCACCTTGCCAAGACATTCATTCCACCTTTCACACCATTATTCATAATAAGAAGATTTATTATTCGTGTTTGAACACTGTGATCAGCATGATTTTGCGGAGTACTCATTGATCCTTTTAGATTTGTGTTCACAGAGGTGTCTTGAACTAATGTGAGCTGGCAGATGATGCCCTCAGTGACCAGGAGGCTGTCCCAAACACTGCAATCAAATAGTAGGTCTGATGACAATTTGGCATGTGTATTTTTTTCTAAATTGAATTAAGTCCAGATTGGCCAGAGCTCTGAGCAACCTGGTCCAGTGAAAGGAGTCCCTGCCCATGGCAGGGGGGTTGGAACGAGAAGATCTTGAATTCAATTCACTTCCAATTCAAACCATTCTATGATTCTATGAAAATAATGTCATTTTACCAAGTCAGTCCCAAAGACAGGAAGGCCCCACAGCAGCAGGAAACCTCTCCATGGAATTCTAGCAGACCAAAAAAAATGTGTTAAATTAAATCCATCCATTACATGAAAAGAAAGGACAAAATAATGCAACAATAGGTCTTTCTTGCCATGAACTGTAAAAAGATGGGGGGAAGCAGCATTGTGGCCATATAATGCACTAGCCTAGGAGCTAATGCCATCCTGCAATCCTAAAAGGTGGTGGAACTTGTTATGGAGATACCACTTCTGAAGTATGACATGTGAGAAGCATGTTCATGAAGGATCGAGGAACATTGGTGGGAAATGTTACTGCAAGTTCATCTTGGCTGTATCATTCTTCTGCCTCCATCAATGGCACTAAAGGAGATATAACACTAAGCTTTGGTCTGCTCTGGTATGTCTATTCTTATGTTCAAGCTTACACACTTTCAGGATTTTTTAGCAGGGATTTCATTTTCCTGAAGTGCTTCTTTCTTTCTTTTTTTGAATAGTGAGGCTCATCAGACTGCTGTCAGCTAGCATTTTTCTGTCTCTCAATGATCCATCAGCTGATACTCTTCCCTGAAACCATTTCAGAGTATCTGAAAGATATGCCTCGGCTTCATAGGCATTTCATCTTTCAAATCTGGCCTCTGTATTACCTATAGTTTTTGAAATGCCACTTTCTACTATTATTTCTTCTGTTATTTTTAATAGAGGCTACTTCTGTACAGCAAGCTTTTGAACTCACGCTTATTAGATAATTATCTTCTGGGGTATCTGCACAGATGTGTGAGGGAAGGCCTGCCTGGAAGCTCTAAGGCATATTCACTCGCCATGGATATTTCATCTGTTTCAGTACACAACAGGTAGCTCTGGGATGGAAACTAGGTGAAGATGGTTCTGAAAAGCTGCATCTCCTTCCCCAGGCAGCAGGGTCTCTAAATCCCTGCAGAACAGAAAGGCAAGACCTCAAACTGCAGCAGCTAAACCCACCCAAGCTTTCAGTCAGAGCCCTCTTTCAGGAAGCCTCACTCTTAGATCCTAGAAAAGATCACATATTTAAAGGGATATGAAACAAAATTGTTGTTGCTGCCTAATTTTCAAAGCCATGAGCAAAAGGTTTCTCAGGGGCCTTGAAGAAAATGCCAGGGTACAGAGGATTTTTTTCCTAAAAGCCTTTTTGCCCAGATGAAAGTTTACTGCTCTCAGCCTGCACTGAAAACAAAAACAATGCACATACTATAACAACCCCAAGGCACAACAAAAAAAAAAAATAGAAAGAAATAATTCACAGCAACATTAGAGAAACATAACACAAAAATTACAGTAACGTAACATAACAGGTGTAAGAAAGAAAAATTGATGGGTTAGATAGGACTGGATCAACATGTGACACCAGTGTGGCCTGACCTTTAGAGCAGAGGTGTACAAACAGCAAATTACTGCCAAAAGCAGCTTGTGATCGACTGCCACGAACAGTTAATTTGCCAGAGTGGAAGAGGAAGGGTGAGGCAACATTCATGTGTGGGAGAAGATAATGCATGCCTATTTCTGGGAGGTACAGTGGTAGCCAAACTGCCAAAGCTGGCAGACAACTTCAGGGTACATTCTTTGACACGATTCAGACTTTTCAATGGCACAGATGATGTCTGAGACATGTAGGAGAAGGAAAATAAACCCAAAAGTTTCTGCACACAGATATAAAGACAACAGCCTGCTCTTGGAGAGGGCCAAGGGTAATGACTGTGAAATGATACATGCTACATGAAGTAACTGGTTTTTGCATGCACAGTGTGTGTGGACAAATTCCCATTGGAACAAGAAAATGTTGAATGCGTCCCACCATTACTGTCTTCTATATTCAGTATCAGGTGATGTAGGAGCTTGGGTGGGTTGCACGGTCGGGACAGACGGAGACGAGAGATCTCTGAAGTCTGATCTTGGAACATGCGGTTTATTGCAAAGGGCGTGGGTACAGGGGCACCACTTAGAGCTGCCAGCCGCAGCTCGGAGCAGGCCCAAGAGAGCAAGAGTGTAAAAGTAAGAGCAAGTAGGTAAGAGTGGAGTAAGAGTGAGCGAAGAGGAGGTAAGTAAGAGAGTAAGCGGGTAAGGGAGTAAGTAGAATGGTGCAGAAGTCCTCGTTACAATACAATAAATCATCTTTTGTACTGAATATTCTAATTTCCACTAACCAATCTAATACAAGATAGAAATCCTATAGCATTTACATACAGCCTATAAGAATTGTTATATTACCATAGAGTGTTACATCTTAACTCCTAAAAACTACTCTTTGGACCCCTTCTGCTGAGCTAGTAGGGTCTGCTCTGACCCTTGGACCTGCCTGCAAGCAGAGGGTATTGTTCCATCAAAAGGGGATTATCTTCAGTCGGCCATACCATTGTTTTCCAGTTGTTCAGTAACTAAGACTTGGTATCTCAAAGGTGGCCTTCATTTCGATGTCGCTTATAGTTTTCATATTCCCAAAATCTTTTGTCAGGCAATCATATTTATAAGGCTTTCCTGTTTCATCTTCCCCAACAAGGTGAGAGACTAAAGAGCCTGATACTATATCTGAGAACAGGTAACTACTTATGACATTTTGGGCTGGACAGGGGATGCACTGTAAAAGTACTTGTCCCATACATAGAAACAGCCGATGATCCAAGGTCAGTGGATTGCAAAGAATGACTTCAGAGATGGCTGAGAGAAAGTTACTTGGAAAGAAAGCCATTATAAGTGGGTCATAGTAAATGTTTGTGCTATCCCAAAGTGAAGAGAGCAAAGAGAATCCCTAAAGGCATTTCAAATACCATTCATGGTTGAGCATTATTCATTAGTCTGATGTCATAGATTTATGATCCCCATAAGTGGGTATCGCACCCCAGTTAGTCTTTGGAGCTGCTCACAAGGT
Organism: Corvus kubaryi; assembly: GCF_017639235.1. NCBI lineage: Eukaryota > Metazoa > Chordata > Aves > Passeriformes > Corvidae > Corvus > Corvus kubaryi. The sequence goes on from NW_024580909.1 coordinate 17,819, forward strand.
AACACAGTAACAGCACTGCTCAGCATTTACATCACTGCCTTCAAGTTGGATATGAACCACAGATATGAATTATATATTTGCATATAAGGAGGATCCTTATTTAGTCAAAGCAAAGTTTTAAATGTTAGAAGACAGCCAATAGAAGTATAGCTTTCCCTATATGCTCAACTGTTTTAATTAAACAAGTTGTGATTCTCTATGGGGAAGCTGATATAGTCACACACACTGGAATGACACTGTTTAGAGGAATAAAAAATTCACTTCCCCTAAGAGCAAGTCCTCCTGTGAGTCAAGTTATTCTATAATAAATTTAGAATTTATCAGATGCCCTAAAGGGTTGCAGTTTTGTTAGCAAGTAAGAAATCTCCTTGAGGTTATATTGGGAACCTAATTGTAACCAAATGCAATTATTAAACTATCTATTATTCAGTGGTTTTAGATACTCTCCAGTTAAAGATCAACAACATTTCCATTACAATATTGGTTCATTATTGCTGGAGGTTACGATTTTTCCTTTTTTTTCTTTCTCCTGGGGAATGTTTCTCCCATTTGTTGCCCAAGATATGGGAACAAAAACTTAAGAGAGACAAAAGATGTGGCCAGGATGGGGAGGAGGGGGGAAGGGGTACAGCTGGCTGCAGTTTCTTAGCTGGGGAGTGAGCTTGGTGGCTGGGGAGTTTTCTCTTGGGAAGTGTCGAGATTCCGCGAGACTTTTCTGGGGGTCAGAGGTTAGGCTCAGCTTGCTCTGTCTCTCTTTCTGTGGTCAGAGGGCAGATGGTGGTGATCTTGGTGCTGGACTGCTGCTGCAGCAACAATTCACTGCTACTGTGGAGTTCTGTCCTTCCCTGCTTCTCCTACCGTGGGCGAGCCTTTGCTCGCAAGAGCAGCTGTTGAACTGGGACCTTTTCAACACTCCATTTTACTGGGAGGGATCCTCACCATCGGCTTGGGTGCCTCAGGGGAAACCTGGGGCCCAACCCCCTCCCCTCTCTGGAGGGAGTACCTCCTGGCTGCTTGCAGGACCCCAGCTACTGCTGCCATCTCCAAGACATCGGGAGATGTGAGAGCCAGGGGAAAACACAAAATCACACCCTCCCTCCACTTTCTCTCTCCTCCTGGGGCTGCCCAGCCCCCACTGTTTTCTGGCATTGCTTCAGGGGTTTTTGCTACCCTTTAACTCGACACCCAGTGTCTGCCTGGATCTCTGCTGCTCCTGCCATGGCTTTTCGGGAGTTTTGCTACACTTTGCTTGCTACCCTGGCTCTGCTCGCCTCTGCTGTTCCAGCCTGATGCTCCGAGGCTACCGCTACAGTCCAGCTCACCACCCG